>NC_092379.1:3073663-3229981 GCF_030028105.1 Mobula birostris | reverse complement strand
GCTGCAACTGTATACTGGTGAGGCCGCACCTGGAATATTGCGTGCAGTTCCTTACTTGAGGAAGGATATACTGGCTGTGGAGGCGGTGCAGAGGAGGTTCACCAGATTAAATCTAGAGATGATGTGTTAGACTATGAGGGGAGATTGAGTCTCCTGGAACTGTACTCGCTGGAATTCAGAAGAATGAGGGGAGATCTTATAGAAACATATAACATTATGAAAGGGATGGATAAGTTAGAGGCAGGAAAGTTGTTTCCACTGGTAGGTAAGGCTAGAACTAGGGGACGTAGCCTTAAGATTCGTGGGAGTAGATTTAGGATGGAGATGAGGAGAGACAGCTTTTCCCAGAGAGTGGTGAATCTGTGGAATTCTCTGCCTGATGAAGCAGTGGGAGGCTACCTCAGTAAATATATTTAAGACAAGGTTGGATAGATTTTTGCATAGTAGGGAATTAAGGGTTATGGGGAAAAGGCAGGTAGGTGGAGATGAGTCCATGGCCAGATCAGCCATGATCTTATTGAATGTTGGAGCAGGCTCAACGGGCCAGATGGCCGACTCCTGCTCTTGTTTCTTATGTTCTTATGAAGAGTATTGATTAGGGTCCCATGAAGTCATAGGAGCAGGGGGTGGATGGTCGTATGAGTGGCTGGTGCATAACAGCACTGATACCAGATTGACAATCTCTGAAGAGTATTGATAATGGCTGGGGTCACCCGTCTTGTAAAGACACTGCCCAGAAGGCAATGGCAAACCACTTCAGTAGAAAATTTGCCAAGAACAATCATGGTCATGGAAAGAC
Source organism: Mobula birostris (assembly GCF_030028105.1). NCBI lineage: Eukaryota > Metazoa > Chordata > Chondrichthyes > Myliobatiformes > Myliobatidae > Mobula > Mobula birostris. The sequence goes on along the minus strand of NC_092379.1, from coordinate 3,229,182 downwards.
CATGATCGCCCATGTCATTTGACACAGCACATAATGATGATGATCTGCCTGGAGGTGTTAAAATAACAGGAAAATGAATAAAAGGCAAAAAAGCATGCTGCAAGTGTGAGATGCAGAACATGGTTGATGAAAATCTGATATGAAAGATAATGATGGCAATGTAGTCTAGTTTTCATCAGATGTTGTGCAGTGGTCACTTTGTATTATCATTGTAAATGTTCTCCTTTTTATATATTGTTTTACTTTATTATTTTTGGGATCTGCTTTTTCTATTGCCAAAATATACAAAAAATCCTTCCTCTGTATTGGTTATAATTAATTTGCTCACATGTTTTCCTTCTGTGTCATGGTAATATCTGTTCAAAGTTTATATATAGGTTTGGTATAGTAGCATAGTGGTAGCACAGCACCCTACAGTACCAAGGACCAGTGTTCAATTCCCACTGCTGCCTGTAAGGAGTTTGTAAGTTCTCCACCATGACCGCGTAGGTTTCCTCCAGATGCTTCAGTTTTCTCTCACAGTCCAAAGATGTATTGGTTGGTAGATTAATTGGTCATTGTAAATTGTCCCATGATTAGGCTAGGGTTAAATTTGGAGATTGCTGGGCGGTGCGCCTTGAAGGGCTGGGAGAGGCTACTCTGCACTGTATCTCAATAAATAAAGAAATTTTCTAAGTATACTGTGATATTTATTTTACTTTTGAATGCTTAAATCATGATATATTGTATGATAGAGCCTTAAATTTGTGTTATTTTAATATATGGTTCTTTTGTGCACACATACTCAGCTGAAGTTTTGTAAATAAATATCCATGTTGAAAATCCAAGTACCCTATATCTTAACTAAGCTTTTTGCATTTCAGCCTTTCACTGAGTCTACAAGATGTCAGACAGTGATGGGAGCAACTTTACTGATGATGAGAGTTCCCGAAGCAGTGAGGGGGAAGAACAAGAGGAAAATGAGGTACTTCAAATACACACTTCTGAGTATTCTCTGCTTTCAGCATCGTTTCCCTCTGCCTTCAGTGGATGATTCCCTTCCCAACTGCAGGACAATGCCATATCTGCCCTTTAACCACCTTGTTTCTTGTCATACAAACATGCTTGAGTCGAGATTGACATGTAGTTAGCAGGTCACAGCGTGCTTTCTTCCATATTGGAAAAGCCCAACGTGGGTTTGTTGGTTGGTTTGTTGAATGCTTCTGTTTAGTTGTCGTGACTCGTCCTGCTACTGCTTCAGCTTTGTTGTCTATCTAACTATCCTTACCACTGTCACTCTGACCTGTTTTCAGTCTTCCCCACTGTTTGAGTGAATATTTCCCATGGAAACTTACACCTTTGCAAATCAATAGAATTCAGTCATTTTTTACAATCACCTACTTCATTGTTTATTATGTCTCCGGGGTGAGAAATGAATGCTGGAAGTTTCAGATGGTTGCTCTACATCTGCTTTCACCTTCCTGGTACTGGTGTTTTGTATTTGTGAGTTTGTCTGCAAACTCCTCTCGCTCTACGCTGTCACCCTTCTCGTACTGAATCTCTCTTGTCTACAGCCTTATCACAGGATTTTTCTTTGCGTTCTCTGCACTTCTCTTTCTCAGCATCTCCCATCTTTCGCAGTTCTGATGAACAGTCTCAGCTCGGAAACAGGCTCTCTGGCCCAACTCATCCATGCTGACTGGGATGCCCAGCCATGTTGATTGTATTTTCCCGCCTTTGGTCCATATCCTTTTATTTCTTTTCTCTCTCTCTTCCTGTCCAAATGCATTTTAAATCCTGCGATTGTACCCACCCATACCAACTCCTCTGTACGTTTGAATGTACCTTTCCTAATATAAAATATACACTCAATGGATATTGAATGTATATTGGTGATCCTCTGCTGCTTTAGCCCGTCCACTTCATGGTTCAATTTGTTGTGCATTCTGAGATGTTCTTCGGCACACCACTGTTCTAACATGTGGTTATTTGAGTTACTGCCGCCTACCTGTCAGCTTGAACCAATCTGGCCATTCTCCTCTGACCTGTCTTTAATGAGGCATTTCCACCGACAGAGCCTGTTGCTCATGGTATGTTTTTTGTTTTTCACACCGTTCTTTGTAAACTCCAGAGACTGTTCATGAAAATCCCAGGATATCAGCAGTTTCTGAGGTACTCAAACCACCCTGTCTGGCAATTATTCCATGGTCGAAGTCACTGAGGTTGTATACAGGTGTTCAATGTCCACTGAGAAATCTGACGACAGAGGGGAGGATGTTATTCCTGAATCATTGAGTGTGTGCCTTCAGGCTCCTGTATTTCCTTCCTGATATTAACAGTGAGAAGAGGGCATGTCCAGGGTGTTGAGGGTCCTGAATGATGATGTCACCTTTTTGAAACATAGAAAAATAGCAAACCTACAGCACAATACAGGCCCTTTGGCCCACAGTGCTGTGCCGAACATGTACGTACTTTAGAAATTACCGAGGGTTATCCACAGCCCTCTATTTTTCTAAGCTCCATGTACCTATCCAAGAGTCTCTAAAGACCCTATTAACATTAAAAAAAATGGTCCCAACACAGACCCATGTGGAACACCACTGGTCACTGGCAGCCAACCAGAAACAGCTCCCTTTATTCCCACTCTTTGCCTCCTGACAGTCAGCCAATCTTCTGTATTAGTTTCATTTTGTGGCCACCAGTCCCCTCCCTTCCCCATTCGTTTGCAGGTGAGCGTTGGGTATGGGATCAGTCCAACTGCAGCAGCCCTGTAACACAGCTGGTTCTGACCGGAGCCGCGTCTCTGTGACATGCCGATGGCAGCTGCCCTGTATTCGAGGCCCACAGCACTGGCGCTTTTGCACCCAGCTCCCGATCCTGCTGCCGCCAGATGACCGACCTGGTCTTTAGGGCTGTTCTCCTTCATTTACCTCAAGAGCTCCTTTTGCTGCTTCAACAGCTCCACTGGATCGCATTTCCACCGGTTTGCCATCGCTCCGGATCAGAAGTGAAGGGGAAACCAGGCGATAGGCATCACTCCTTCAAGGTGTTCTAGATGCTGGGGAGACTAGAGCCCATGATGGAGCTGACTGAGTTTATAACTTTCTGCAGCTTACTTTGATCCTGTGCACTGCCCCCATCCTATACCAGATGGTGATGCATCCAGTTAGAATGCTCTCCATGGTACATGTGTAGAAATTTGCAAGTGTAACTAACTTTTCTACCTATGCTGCCACACCTGTACACCGTGGTCCCTCAGTTCCTCAATCATTCCTAAGGCCGTACCATTCAATGCATACATTCACCTTTATTACTTCTCCCAAAGTGCATCATCTCATACTTAATCGGATTAAATTCCATTTGCCATTAGTCTGCCTGTTTATGTTTGTCTCACTTGATATTGGTCTTATTGCAGAAGTGAAAATAGTTTCCACTACCTCCTCTATCAAACTACTTCATCGTTTGTGTACCCCTCCTCACCTTCTTCTCTTGGATATCATTTTGCTTTTTTACAAAAAAGTTTCCAATCCATGCAGTCTTTCCAAATTATTAAATCTTCTGACCACTGATAAAGTTAGAATGTTGACTGATTCCAGTTACCTTTAATTTTGTTGGAGAAAACAAGCTGCAAGGAGAATTGTGGCGGGAGAGGGGGAGGGGGTGGGGGGTTGTCAGAGAGCACCTCTGGAGACAAAAGGGCAGTCAACGTCTCAAGTCAAGACCCTGATCCGGACTCCGTTTGTGAATCTTGATCTCCTCATTGATCTATACGATTTTCTGTAATTTGGTGCGGTCTTTCATTGATTCTGTTATTGTTACTATTCCAGGGATTTATTGAGGAAGACCACAGGAAAATGAATCTCAGGGTTGTATATAGTGACATATATGCACTTTGATAATAAATTTACTTTGATCTTTAATTCAGGAGGAGGAAGAGAATGTCAGCAGGGGTGGCAGCGAGAAAGCGGAGGGAGAAGGAGAGGTAGAAGAAGAGGCTGAAGAAGTTGATGAGGAAGAGGAAGAAGAGGAGGAGGAGGAAGAGGAGGAAGAAGAGTATGACGAGGAAGAAGATGATGATCGACCCAAGAAGAAGCCGCGACATGGTGGATTCATCTTGGATGAAGCTGGTACTGAAATTAATTAACATTTTCCTTCTCCTGAAGTTACATTAGTTACAAAACTAATCCCTTCTGCCTGCAGGATATCCATGTCCTTCATTCTCTCCACATTCAAAGGGAACATCTCTCCTAAGTTACAGAGAAAGGTTGAACAAGTTGGGTCTTTATTCTTTGGAGCGTAGAAGGTTGAGGGGGGACTTGATAGAGGTGTTTAAAATTATGAGGGGGATTGATAGAGTTGACATGGTTAGACTTTTTCCATCGAGAGTGGGGGAGATTCAAACAAGAGGACATGGGTTGAGAATTAGAGGACAAAAGTTTAGGAGTAACATGAGGGGGAACTTCTTTACTCAGAGAGTGGTAGCTGTGTGGAATGAGCTTCCAGCAGAAGTGGTTGAGGCAGGTTCTATGTTGTCATGTAAAGTTAAATTGGATAGTTATATGGACAGGAAAGGAATGGAGGGTTATGGGCTGAGTGCAGGTTGGTGGGTCTAGGATAGGGTAAGAGTTCGGCACGGTCTAGAAGGACCGAGATGGCCTGTTTCCGTGCTGTAATTGTTATATGGTTATATGGTTATATTCATGTGGCTGTATAAAAGCCTCTTAAATGCCTTTGCTGTGTCGGCCTTCGCTACTGCCCCTGGCAGTTCATTCCAGGCACCCACCACTCTGTGTAAAAAGAAAACTTGCCCTGCACTTCTTGTTTGAACTTGCCCCTCTTACCATAAGTGCATGCCCTCTCATATTGGGCAGTTTGACTCCAAAGAACAAGATACCAGCTATCTTATCACAAACTTATAAACCTCTGGACTCCGTTGCTTCAGAATAAACAAACCAAGTTTGTCCAACTCATCCTATAGAACATGCCCTCTAATCTATCTAGCATCTTAGTAAATCTCTCTGGTATTCTCTCCAAAGCCTCCACACTCTTTCTATTGTAGGGTGACCATAACTGCACACAATACCCTAGGGAGTTCCCAAACTGGGATCCACAGACCCCTTGCTTAATGGTATTGGTCCATGGAATAAAAAAGGTTGGGAACCCCTACTCTAGATGCAGCCCAACTAGAAATAGAGGTGCAGGAGATTTTGCAGTTGCTGGAAATCTTGACTAATACACAAAGTGCTGGAGGTGCTCTGGAGGTCAGGCAGTATCTATGGAGGGGAATAAACAGCAGATATTTCAGTTCATGACTAGCCAGAATTAGTTTGGCCACTAGAATTTTCTCAAAATTTAGCAAATGAATTCTTGCTGGCCAGATCCACCTGCCTTGAATTGTTATCTCCGAGCCTCACGTGCTTGCCTGCTTTGTATTGGGGGGAGGCAGTCCTGCTGGCAGGTACATAGAGAAGGGAAACCTTGCCCTTAAAAACTGACAAAAGACCCTTTCTGTTTTTCCATCTGTGAAAGCTGAAAACTTTTTCATAGGTTTGAAATGTCTCTTCCATTAAATGAGTTTTTAAATATGAATTAAAATCTTGGAGAAAGAATTAACTGGAAGTATTACACTTCAGTGAATTTATTTAAAAATAAGTAACTAGCCTTCTGCTTTACCTCCTAATATGCAGCCTAAAATCCTCATGGATTCCGCTCATGAGCAATCAATAGCATCCAACTTGGTTCAGGAACTGAAGGCAGTTTATTTCCTCCCTCCGTCCATTTCCCTCTGCTGGGAAGTCTCAGGATGTTTGGGTTCTGCAGCTGATGTCTACACAGTTTATCAACAGTGAAATGAATGATTACCTTTCCAAATCTGTCAGTTAGTCGGGGAATATGTGCATTTGATAGTGTACGCTCTGAGGTTTGCTGTTTAACCACCTGGATCAGGGGTTCCCAACCTGGGGTCCAGGGACCCCTTGCTTAATGGCGTTGGTCAGTGGCATAGAAAAGTTTGGGGACCCTGATCTAAACACTGCTGATCTAATTCGGAGCCATTAGCACTTGTCAGCTTAAGAAATTGGTTGTCAAAGTAGTCATTATTTATCAAAATTAGTGTGTATACTTCGTAATTAGTCAATTAAATATCAGAAATAAATGTTATTCTGAATTCTTTTTTTCTTTTTTTAAAGATGTGGATGATGAATATGAAGATGAAGATCAGTGGGAAGATGGTGCCGAAGATATCCTTGAGAAAGGTTTGTTCAATGTTAACATTATTTATCTTGTCAGACTGAAAAATGCATTATGGTGCAATATGGCTCTTTCCACTTGTGTGGTGAGCCATGCAATGCAAACTAAATGTTTAAAATGATAATTCCATGTGTTCACCCTTCACTTGTATGTTTCCATCAGTAAAACTGTCCCAGTTGACCATAGCTGACTCGAGATCAAATTGTAGTTCTAAAATTAGACCCTTGATTTAGTAATAGTGTTGCTTGAGCTCATGTGGTGTTAATAATCTCTTTGATTATGTTAAGATATTCAAGCATCAATGTTTGCCTAAAGGTAGCTAATTATTATGTTTGCACATCTAAATGTACATCCACCTGCTAATCATTCTGGGCTAGGTTTGCTACGTATACTATCATAGTCAATTGTTGCTTCAAGGACACTGATAAAGTTAAGATGTTGACTGATTCCAGTTGCCTTTAATTTTGGTGGAGAAAACAAGCTATTTCAATTATGTTCATATAACTATATTTCCATCTCCTTTTCTGTAAGCGGGCAGTGTTGTGGCACAGTAGTGCTGCTGCCATACCTTAACAACAAACTGGGTCTGATCTTGGACGCTGAGCATGTGGAGTTTGCTTGTCCTCACTGACTGTGTAAGCTTCACCTGATGCTTTGGTTTTCTTCCATGTTCCAAAGACGTGTTAGTGGGTTTATTGGCTACTACTCTTAGCATTTGGGATGCATCTCTATCAAAGGTCAAAGGTGAGGAGGATTGCAAAAACAAAGAAGTAGATGACAGAGGAAGTGGTGGAAACTTTTCACTTCTACAATAAGACCAGTAGGGTGGCGATCAGGGTTACGCGAAGCCATGGGGGCACGTGGAGGATGGTCACATGAGCAGTCGGTGCAGATCACAAGTCCTGGTGATGCAAGACGCTAGGCAGACAATCTCTGAAAAGTATTGATAATGGTTGGGTTCACCTGTCTTGTAAAGACACTGCCCAGAAGAAGACAATGGCAAAATACTTATGTAGAAAAAAAATTGCCAAGACCAATCACGATCGTGGAAAGACCATGATCACCCACGCCATACAACATGGCATATAACAAACAAACAGGCATGGACTGAGAAGAGAATCACAGTAATTCTTGGGCAGTTGAGAGAGATTAAGTTACAGGGAAATGAAAGAGACAATGGGACTTGAGAGATTTTCTGAGAATATGCAAAGGGACAAAGCCCTTATGAACAAATTGTTTATTTGTCTACCTCTTTATCTTCCTCTGTCTTTTGCCTTTCATATACTTCCTTTTCTTTATTGTGTTATTCTCTGTACTTCATAACTTCGCATGGCCTTCAGGGGTACGTGAAAACTGTTGAGGGGCTTGGGGCTGGAATATGGAGCAGGTGAATGAGAGAATGATTCAGTTGATCACTTTGTTGCTAGCATGGCTTTATTTCAGATTGAGCTGGGATAACAGGAAGTCGAAGAATGAGTAGAAATTGAAGCCTAAGATGTGATGCAGTCTACAGATAATGATTCTGATTGAGTACTAACATGGAAGGAATGATTGAGTCAATTTGGCTGTACCTGTGGCCTTTTGAATGGATTTGTTAGTTGAATATTTTGTTTGCTTTCTTTTAGTTTCTGTGCAAGGAACAATTGAACCTCAGGGCAACAAAAGAAGTGTCTTAACGATACTTCTGATTTCTGTGCACCTTTTAGTACAAGCCTCCAGTATTTCTACATACAATATACCTTGCATATACTGTATAGATTAGTTGGTCGTATATAACACAAGACCTGAATTAGCCAATGCAGAGAAAATATCCTGTAGTGAGAGTAATTTTCCCCTTCAAAACTTTGTGAAATGCAAGAAAAATCCAAATTGACACTTTATGTACATTTGTAAAATAAAGCTCACAGAATTTACAGAACAGAAATCAGCCATTTGTCCCAACTATATGTATAGGATTTGAACTTCATGTGATTTTTTTCCTCATAGGCTGTGTTAAATATGCTGATGTTGGGTGCCAAGGTACAGTAGAGGTTAGTGTGGTGCTGCAAGATGTAATAGCGTCGGAGTTCAGAGTTCAAAGTTCAATTCTGTATGCCCCCTTCATGGAATGCATGGGTTTTTTCCGGGTGCTCCAAAGATGTATCAGTTAGTAGGTTAATTGGCCATTGGAAATCGTTCTATGATTAGGCTAGGGTTAAATCAGGGTTTACTGGATGGCACGGCTCGAAAGGCTGGCAGGGCCTGTTTTGCAGTTTATTACAATAAATAAAGTATTTGAATCACAAACAGGAGAAAATCTGCAGATGCTGGAAATCAAAATTTTTATTCCTTTTTTAAGGATGACTGTGGGAAGCAGTAGTGATTAGAATTTGGTAAATAATTTCTGTGATGTTTGGTTTTCTTACTGAGGATGTGCTGCAACATCAGCATATTGGTTCATAACACGTGCAGACCAATATGCCATGAAGTTGTTCCTGCAAGTTGAACTTGTCCCTAGGCAGCAGCTGAATGAAATTACCTTCGTCTTGAAATTAACTTGGGCAAATAAAACTCGAGCACGGTTCTCATTGTAACCTAGCCAGTCGTGGTAGAAATCACCTCCTGAGCAAGATCAGACTTAGCCATGTAAACCCCAGATCTGCTACCTATGTCCTAACTTCTACCGAATGTCATTCTTACATCTTCCCTATCCATGTAACCTCCAAAGACTTTGCTTATTTCTGTGCACCAGATTTCCTTTGGGTACCACGGGTACTCATACTTTCTCCTGTCTTGGCTCTAAGCTCTGGCATTCACTGTCTAAACAATTCTGATTATCTCAAGATGCATTTTAGAAACTCCATCAAGACATATTTTAGAAAGTCTGTCTTGGGAAGCATTTGGTTATCTTTGCAAATCTTATTAAGAAGCTTGGAGCCAAATTTTAAACCTATAAGGTCATCGAGTCTGTTCCGCCATCCTCCTTTGGCTGATTACTATTGTTCTCAACTCATTCTCCTTCCTTTTCACCATAACCTTTGACCCTCTTACTAACTAAGAACTTATCAACCTCCACTTTAAATATAGCCAATGACTTGGCCCCCACAGCTGCCTCTGGCAAATTTCCCAGGTTCACCTCCCTCTGGGTAAAGAAATTCCTCCTCGTCTTTGTTCTACATCGACATCCTTTTATTCTGAGGCTGTGCCCTCTGATCTTAGACTCCCGCTTTATAGGAAACATCCTCTCACTCTATCTAGGCCTTTTGATATTTTGTATGTTTCAATGAAATCCCCCTCATTCTTTTAAACTCCGGTGAGTAAAGGCCCCAGAGCCGTCAGTGCTCCTCATATGTTAACTCTTTCATTCCTGGATTCAATCTTGTGAACCTCCTCTAGACTTTCTTTGTTTGATATTGCTCCTGCAAAACACTGTGGGAATCAAATTACACAAACGGTGCTACAGGTGTACGAGGTATTGCTACTCTGCATGTCACTCGGCATATTAACACCCAACAAGGTGAGGCAACACTTTACCTGTGGATCTGTTGGGATCGTCTATATTATCTGGTACTCTCGATGCGGCCTCCTCTGCGTTGTTGAAACCTGTCATAAACTGGGGGCCTGCTTTGTTCACTCCATCTGCTATATTCTTGTATTTGGAGTATTGTATGCAGTTTTGGTCACCAAATTACAGGAAAAATATTAATAAGGTTGAAAGAGTGCAGAGAAGGTTTACAAGGATGTTGCCAGGACTTGAGAAACTCAGTTACAGAGAAAGGTTGAATAGGTTAGGACTTTATTCCCTGGAGGGGAGATTTGATAGAGGTATATAAAATTATGATGAGTATAGATAGAGTGAATGCAAGCAGGCTTTTTCCACTGAGGCTGGGGGAGAAAAAAACCAGAGGACATGGGTTAAGGGTGAGGGGGGAAAAGTTTAAAGGGAACATTAGAGGAGGCTTCTTCACACAGAGAGTGGTGGGAGTGTGGAATGAGCTGCCAGATGAAGTGGTAAATGCGGGCTCACTTTTAACATTTAAGAATAAATTGGACAGATATGTGGATGGGAGGTGTATGGAAGGATATGGTCCAGGTGCAGGTCAGTGGGACGAGGCAGAAAAATGGTTCGGCACAGCCAAGAAGGGCCAAAAGGCCTGTTCCTGTGCTGTAATGTTCTATGGTTCTAAGTGGAATTTCCCAGTACCCAACCATTCTTATCCCCATTCTCATGCTGACATATCAGTCCAAGGCCTCTTATTTTGCCATGATGAGGTCTCTCAGCAACACTTCCTATTCTGAAAGGGTAGTCTCCAACCTGGTGGCATGAACATTGATTTCTCCTTTTGGTATTTTTTCCCCTCCACCTTCCGTCTTCTACTTTCCTGCTCTTGCTTCTAACCTCTTCCCCTCACTTGCCTATCACCTCCTCCTGGTGCCCTTCCTTTCCTTTCTCCTATGGTCCACTTTCCTATTGATTTGTTTTTCTCCAGCCCTTTACCTTTTCCACCCACCTGACTGCACCTATCACCTTCTAGTTATCCTCCTCCTCACCTTTTTATTCTGATGTCTTCCCCCTTTCCAGTCCTGATGAAGGATCCCGACCCAAAACATTGACTGTTTAATAATTTCCGTAGATACTGCCTGACCTGCTGAGTTCCTGCAGCATTTTGTGTCTGTTGTTCTGAGTTCCACATATATGTCACTCGCATATTAACATCCACTGCCTTATGAGTGTTAGCAGCTGGGGGGCTGGTCCCAGCATATTTGCTAGAGGCAGTAAAGTGTGGAGAGTGAGAGTAGGGGGTTAGTGGGAATTCTCTAAGTGTACTATTTTTGTCCCAGTGAGGGTCAACTTGAGAAAAGTTTTTTCTTCCATCAGTTTGCATGTGTTCAAGATGTAATGAACTAACATGAGTGTGCACGAAAAAGGAATCAAGCTGCAGAGCAATTGAAAATAGGAATAAAAGTTTAACCTTTTTAATCTAGCACACAAAATCAGGTTGGAAGCTACACAGATGGAATATAAGGTGTTCCTTCTACACTCTGAGGGTGGCCTCATTCTGGTACAAGAGGAGACCATGGACTGACATGTTAGAATTAGAATGGTAATCAGAATTAAGATATTTGGCCACCGGGAAGTTCTGCTTGTAGCAGATGGAGTGGAGGTGCTTGATGAAGTGAGGCTGTAGTTTTATTTCATATCAAAGAGGTTATAAGATAATTCATCTGGAGCATGAAAATTCAGGCTGACTTTAAAAGGAAGTATAGTTTTTTAACAGTGTGATTGCGTACAAAAATAGTTGAATGGAAATCTCTATCATTGTACTGCTGAGACAAATGACAGTGGAAGAGAACTGATGCAAACTGGTTTAATATTGAATTTATAAATTCCCAGGAAATAACCACATTTTGCATTTATATTAAATTGAATTTCTGGATTTCTAATAAAAAAATTATATTTAAACTACTCTCACATACCGTTTTGCAAAATGAATTACAGATTAATTTCACTGTCTTGAGTTTCAATATCTTTGGTTCACGTATGGGTCAGCATTTCACAATTAATTTGGTGCAGATGTAGACCTGAATCAAATGAATGTCGGAGTGTCTCATTCCATGTACTTGAATAGATTATTTATAGATAGAATTTAAATGTTGTAAGTATACAACCTCCACTGTTAAAACTCTGCTGAGTTAACAATATTTTTGATTCTCAGTCGCAACAATATTTACTCTTGCAAATTGTTCTGTCAATGTTTTTAATTCTGTCTTTCCAAGACAGCCACAGACTTTGCCTACAGTGCAACTCTGGAACAACTTACTAAATTCAGTAGCCATTTTGCATATAAAAGCCGGCCAGTGGTGTAGTGGCTTCTGTACCGGATTTCAAGGCGAGTGGTCCTGGGTTCAAATCTGGCCAGCTCCTTGCACATTTTCCATTTAGAAACATGGAAAATCTACAGCACATTCCAGGCCCTTCAGACCACAGTGTTATGCTGACCATGTAACCTACACTAGAAGTTGCCCAGAATTTCCCTGCCGCATAGCCCTCTATTTTTCTAAGCTCCATCTACCTATCTAAGAGTCTCTTAAAAGACCCTGTTGTATCCCGCCTCTGCCACCTTCGCTGGCAGTGCAGTCCACGCACCCAGCACTCTCTGTGTGAAAAACTTGCCTCTGACATCTCCCTTGTGTCTACTTCCAACCACCTTAAAACTCTGCCTCCTCATGTTAGCCATTTCAGCCCGGGGTGTGCTGGATTGAGTATCCAGCAAGCAACTCAAGCCTCACAAAACAGACTAATGCTAAAGAAACGGCAAGGTTCCCACCTGATACACCGGTGAGGCATGGGAGGATATTATTATTCATTTAAAACAAAACCAATATTTTGGGAAATTTACTCAAACATAAAATGTTTAATGCTGGCAAAGTCAACTTTTCCACTGAATGAACTATACAGGTCGTGTCACTAGCAGCTCTTCAGCTGCCTGTGCAGGGTTACGATTACTGTGATTAAACGAATCAGCATGCGGTTGGAAACAAAGAAATGTTCAATTGGACCTGAGTTTTGATAAACAGCTGATATAAGACTAGTTTTCTGTGAGTGCTCCTTATGAACAAAACCATTTTGCTTGTGTGTATTTCTTTTTATTTTGCGTTTGAAACATCACACATTACTGCTTATCTGCCATGTTTTAATTTTTATCCTTGCGCTTTTGTTTCCCATTGACCATGTGATTTTGGTGGTATTATTTGGCTGTTTACTCTGTTACCTTCTGAACAGAAGAAATTGAAGGTATGTATACAATTCTGCGTTTGCTATAGAGTCTGATAGTTACTGGTTTGTGGATCAATAGGGCTAACAAATTACTATGTATGAATATTATTAAAAATCTGTTGCTTGTTTAATAGATTTTTGAGTTTCAGAAGATCTGTTTTAGTAAAAGCAGGAACTTCACTGATTTATTAGGGCAAATGCTCACATTGCTACGAAAGCTCATACATTTATAAAAATACTCTGATAGTAATATTTGCACAGAGTAATTTTGAAGCCCTGGTCTGTTTTAATGATAGCTTTGGGTTGATTTGTGGGATTTAGTTTGCGATTGTGTAATCAGTAAATTAAATTGTCCTGCAATATATTTTTTGAAGCAACATATCATCTGTCTTTTAATTTGCTTTGATTGATGGGATATTAGAGATCAAGGTCTGAGTTTGACTAGTCTCTTCATCTTCCTCAAAGATTTGTGTATAATGAAGAGGGATTGGAAATGCTGTTTATGGTTTTTGGTCCTTTCTAAATCATCTTGCTAATTGCTTTTGTGATGGGTGTCTGAAGCACATTACTTTCACCCCGTTCCCAGAATGAAATAGTTTTAGGCTAAATAACAACATATATTAAAAGATATACACATGCTCTTGGCTTGCTAGTGTAGGTCGTTGGTAGGATTTTCACGAACTCAATTATTTCCATTTAACAGGATCCCCTTCGCAGCATTCTTTGCCCGAAGCAGTGTTGAGACACCATGCGGTAAAAATGTTTCGCCCTTGACCTGCTATGTTTGCAGCCCAGAATAATTTGTTTCTTTGCTTTTTAATTTGTGTGGCAAAACTTGGCAACCTTGCGTTGACTTTAGTAGGAATTAATTGAATTAAGAATTGCTCACTGCTTTGTCATTTATTTATCTATTTAGCCACTTAGAGTAGAATTGGCTCTTGTCCTTTAAGCTCCACTGCCTAGCAACCCCCAACAACCCCTTATTTAATCCTAGCCTAATCACAAGACAGTTCAGAAATGACCAAGTAACAGTGCATCTTTGGACTGTGGGAAGAAACCGGAGTACCTGGAGAAAACCCAGACACTCCACTGGGAGGACTTACTACAGAGACTCCTTACAGATGATGTCGGAATTGAACTCCAAACTCCAAAAGCGAGCAGCAATAGCATCACGCTAACCTCTACACTGGCATGTTACTTAGAGAATGAAGCTGTTGACAACGGGTTCATTCCTGCTCAGTTATTGATAAGGACTTCCTCCCTTTTCCCCCATCCTTCAGTCTATCCCATTTGTAAATATGAAAGTTTTAATTTTACTAGAACATTGGAAACAAAGCTGACTTGAACAGGTTGCTTTGTTCATTGTGCCGGCTTCATTTGCACAAATTAAGATTCCAGTCGCATGGCTGTGTATTTATGGTATTTCCCATGGGTGCGATGCTTTTATAAGTTATGGCCTAGTGTACAAAATGTCAGCTGTCCGAGAGTGTGAATGCATACACAAGACCACACAGTACTGATGTATTATTAGTAATAACATTGACGGAGAAGCTTGTAGTTCATTGGCAGAATAGGTCATTGTTTAGTTAGCAATTGCCGAGTGCAATTGAAAAACAGGGAACGATAACCGTGGATTGGATCTGAGCCATATTTTTAACCTATACAGGTGACTTAAGTAAAAACTAGAAACATTTGCAAATTGTTCCTCACAGTCCAGGAATGTGAATTCTCCTTTGGGATTTGTTGTACATTATTTCAGATTGACACTACTTTCATGTCACTTGAGCACATGACATGATCTAGCTCTCCAATATTGCTTTGAGACAAGTTGATATGACACATTGATCTATTTGTCTTTGGAAATAATTCAGCCCTTGTTTTAAGTGGATTATTAATTAAAAGGGGAAAAGTCAAACCATACGTCACACTCTAATTTTTGGTGGACAAACAGGGATTGATATGTTAATAAAATGTCTGCCTCTTTATCCTATTTGTTGTATTTTGTAGCCTCCAACATTGATAACCTAGCTCTTGATGAAGACCATTCAGGCGCAAGAAGATTGCTGAATCATTGGAGGTAACTTTTCCCATTAAGTGATCATTCAAAGTACATTTATTCTCAAAGTGTGTATGCAGTATACAGCCCTGAAAGTTGTCTTCCCCACAGACAGCTATGGAACAATGAAAACCACGGAACCTGTTCAAAGAAAAATATCAAACACCTCCCCCACCCCACACACCCAAAACAAATCGCACAAACAGCAACACAGAATATGAAACACAAAATCGAAAGAGTCCAGGCATATTCAGTTCAGCTCAATATTCATCATCTGCAGGTTGCTGGATTCAAAGTCGCTCAAAATAGCAACGAGAAAAAGAGCAACCAGAAATATATCATAACCTGAGTCCAATCCACAAACCGCATTGACCCAGAGCTCTGGCACCTTCTTCCACAGCATTCGGCACAATCCTCATAACAGCATCTAAAGGATTTGTCACCTGCACATCAAGGCATACAGTGGAATGTTGTTTTGCATTGACAAAGTTGGAGGATGGGATGGGTGGGGGCAGTCTGCTTCTGGCACCAACATAGTGTGCCCACAACTTTCTAACTTTAACCCTAACTTTTACAACTTTGGAATGTGGGAGGAAACCCGGGCACCTGGAGGAAACGGGAGTGGTTGTGAGAAGAATGTACAAGCTCCTTACAGGCCGTGGCAGGAAATGAACGCCAATAGGTGATTGTTGGTGCTGTAACACGTTATGCTAACTGCTACACTACCGTTCTGCCCTATACCTTCCTACATCAGGGTATCTCCTGCACTCTTCATCCTCACTTCTGTGCCTCCCACCTGACATTCAATAAGTTGGGAAGAAGAGAAAAGGAAAGGTACGTCGCATCCGGAGTTTCTCCGGTTAGCGCACAATTTCCCTCCACGCCTCTCTGACGTAGTGGGGAACTGCGTACGAGGCAAGTTACAGCAGTGGCTTGCCATTGCCTTCTGCCGAGTGAGTTTCCAAAGAGGTCAGCAGCTCGTAAACCTGCATGGATGGAAAGCGTGCAGGGAGCTGGCTGGATTGGAACTCGGGACCTTTTGTCCCGAAGTCCAACATTGATGCCACTACACCACCAGCTGGGTCGGAAGAAGAGAGGCTGAAGAATAATATTTTGCCCCTCTTTACGTTGCCATAGTGCAGTAGCTGATATGGGAATCATTTTAGCATTGTAGAAGGTAAATTACACATTTTCTGCTAAGGCTGTGATGCTCAAATTGGACAAAGGACTTCAATGGCGTAACGTTTTAACTAAGCTTCCTGATTTTTGTACTCCATGCCTCTATTTAAACATCATTGGATCGGTCTGTTCTGGCAGCTGTTTTCATGGCTGTGTAGCACCTTTTAAAGATTCAAAGTGCGTTTGTTATTGAAGTATGTATGCAGTATACAACCCTGAGATTTGTCTTTCCACAGACACAAAACAAAGAAAAACCATGGAACATGTTCAAAGAAAACACCAAACACCCAATGTGTAAAAAAAAAGGAAGAAAACAAATGGCAAAAATCAACCCAAAAACTCAGAATATAAAACTTCGAACCACATTGAAGCTGTCTAGAAATGTTCAGTTTAGCTCAGTTCAGTTCAATTTAGCACTCTGTCACGGGAAAAGTCACCCTGGGGTGCTAAGTGAAGGCAGAGTCAACCTGAGATCAAGAGGACCTCCTAGAACAAATGTACATCTGTCAGAGATGTGGAGATATACAGACCGATTACTGATTTTTCTGTGGGGTTTTTCAATGGCTGTCTCAATCTTGATGCAGTTCCTTCATTACAAACATTCATAGATTATTTTAGCTGTGAAGAACAAAGTTGTCTTTCCATAGACGTGTACTTGCTGTGTGAGGGGTGTCCAGGGAAGGGAAGGGTAGCACTTCTGGTGAAGGGACTTGTTGTGTCCTTTCTGGGGCAGCTCACTCAGCAATGGTCCCCACTGAATCACCTGTGGTTTCAAGTAGCTGTTTGCATGCAACAGCAACCACACCACGGTACACCGCTTCAACAGTGGGCTAAACCAGGTGAGGGTAACTGGCAGGCCTCATACCCCAGTGAGATAGGGCCATGCCTGTTTCAGCCTGCAAAGTCAGCTCAGTTGAACTGGGTGGATGAGATCTACAGTAGGATCCTACAGCGAGGAAGTTGGTTCTGAAACATTTTGTGGAGAGCAAAGGACATGACAAGCCACAGAAGAAAGTCATGGTTGTCAATTGCAGCCAAAGGCATGCTGTTGGGATGCCATGTTCTGAGGCATCACTTCATGAAGATGTCCTGGATGCTAGTGCCCATGATGGAGCTGACTGAGTTTACAACTTTCTGCAGCTTGTTTCAGTCTTGTGCAGTGCCTCCCACACCCCCATGCCATATAGTGATGCAGCTGTTTGGAATGCCCTCCATGGCATATCTGTAGAAATTTGCGAATGCACTAGTGGAGGGAGAGGATCTAACACTTTAAATGTGGGAAAAGATTTGTAATTGCTCATGCCAAAGTAGGGCCGTCATCAGTTTATTTTGATGTGGCCTATTAATATGGACAGCTGCATGAACTTGGGGGGCAGGGGGCGTATTTGATTGAAATCTCTGCCATACAAACTGGTAAAACTCAGATGGAAGCTCAGCTTCTAAGTACTGAACAGTTCCAGGGAGATACGATTAAGTTACCAGTGAAACTGAAAGTCAGATTGTCATGGTATGTACCTGTTAATGCTACTGTTACATGTCTGTTTCATTGTGTTTTACAGAGACAAAAGAGAAGAGGAACTTGGTGAATATTATATGAATAAATATGCCAAGCCAACTGCAGGTGACCAGTACGTAATTCTGTTTAATCAAATTTGAGAACTCTTGTGATTCGAAACATATCACGTTGTAGAAGCTGAAGACAAAGGCAGAAGTTTTGATATAAACTCCCCTTGCTTGTGTTTTTAGTTTCTATGGTGCCTCAGATGAGCTCTCGGATGACATCACACAGCAACAGTTACTACCTGGTGTAAAGTAAGTCACTCTTCAGAAACAATAAGCTTATATTAAATCTTCTCAACGTTTGAAAAAATTAGCATATTTCTGATCTAATTCTATTTTTATCCACTCCATTCACACAGAGATCCCAATTTGTGGACTGTGAAATGTAAGGTATGACTGTTTACAAATGTATGTATTGAATTGTTAAACCTATATGCCTTGTACATTTCTGGGCACTATGAAAATAACATGTTTAAATAAAACAAGTTGCAGAAAATGCTTCTATAAAATTGCACAAATGTCCTGAAACAACTGGTTGTTCTTGGAGTAATCAAGCTATTCCTATGAATGCATATTGACAGCTTCCTTTTATCTTGGTTTCCCCTCCTCTGTAGCTATTAGGGCTCTCAAATCTGTTTTTCCCCGTTACCCAAATTTCCGCTCTCACTTTTTCCCTTTCCACTGAGAGCAATAATGTGCTGCTCCTTTTAGTCATCTTCTGTTCCACCAACTTCCACATTCCAGAGCCTCCTCCATAAATTCTGACACTTTTAAATTGATGGCAATACTTGTTACATAGATTTCTCTTCTCCTCTTGCAGCATTTTGAAAGAATGGTTCCTCCATGACTCCCTTGTTCATTAACAGCCCTTCCTGTCACATGGTCGTTGCCTACATAACCACACGAGCTTCAGCACTTGCTCTTTTGTGAGTTATCTTCCCACCATTCAAGAACCCAAGCACATTTCAAGTGAACTAGCCGTACACTTACAGGGCTTCCATTTTAATGCACTGTATCCAGTGCCCACAATTTTGACTCCTCTGTGCCGGAGAAATCAAATGCAGATCAGGTGACTGCTTTGCAGAACACCTCTTCAGTCTACAAGGGTATCCTCAAATTTCTAATTGTCATCGCATTTGATCTTCCACTCCGAACCTGATTTCCTGAGCAAAGTAACCTTGAAAGTGAAAATCTAACCTTCTGACTAGGCATGTGGGTCTCCGATGTCTAATGTTGTAGAATTCAGTGGTGACCAGTCCTTCGGGCCAGATCTGTTGGAAGGTCATTGTTGGCTCCGAATGTTTAATTTTAATAGTCTTTTTCTTTGCAGTTTAACAAATGTCTGCTTGTATTTTAAGTACCCTTTATATGCATAACAGCATAATATGCCTCTAATACAAGGAACACCAATCATTTTTATGCTATGTACCCCTACTGGTAACTGAGAGGTCTGTGGACCCAGGTTGGGAACTGTTCTTACACTAAGTGAATGAGTATTTTCTCTTTGGTTGATTTGTGCTACAGTATTGACTAAGTACTTTCTAACTGGTCTATTGTTATCCATGGATTTGAATGGAATTTTTCTTACTTTTCGGTATAAAGGTAGCTGTTTTATGTTAGACGTCATCTTTTACTTTCCCTCTTCTTCAAGTAGCAGACCCCTATCACTGTTCTGTTTGTTGTATCAACTCTTAGTAAAATGATCATGAAGCAACAAGTTTTATATGCCTCCTTCCTGACTTCTAAAATAAGACCATAAGGCATAGGAGCAGAATTAGGCCATGCAGACAGTTGAGTCTGCTCCATCATTCCATCATGGCTGATCCTGGATCCCACTCAATCCCATACACCTGCCTTCTCACCATATCCTTTGATGCTCTGACCGATCGGGGAATGATCAACTTCTGCTTTAAATATGCACATGGACTTTTCCTCCACTGCAGTCTGTGGCCAAGCATTCCACAGATTCACTACTCTCTGGCTTAAAAAAAAAGTCCTCCTTACCTCTGTTCTAAAAGGTTGCCCTTCAGTTTTGAGGCTGTGCCCTCTAGTTCTGGATACCCTCACCACAGGAAACATCCTCACCACATCCACCCTATCTAGTCCTTTCAACATTCAGTAGGTTTCAATGCGATCCCATTGCATTCTTCTAAATTCCAGTGAGTACAGGCCCAAAGCTGCCAAAAGCTCTGCGTGTGTTAACCCCTTCATTCCTGGAATCATCCTCGTGAACCTCCTCTGGACTCTCTCCAATGACGACACATCCTTTCTGAGATATGGAGGTCAAAGCTGTTGACAGTACTCCAGGTGCAACCTGACTAGTGTCTTATAAAGCTTTAGCACTATCTCCTTGCTTTTGTATTCTATTCCTCTTCAAATAAGAACATACAGCATAGTACAGGCCCTTTGGCCCACAATGTTGTGCCGACCCTTAAACTCTGCCTCTCCATATAATTCCCCCACCTTAGATTCCTCCATATACCTGTCTAGTAGTTTCTCAAATTTCACTGGTGTATCTATGCCAATATGAATAAATGCCAACATTGCATGTGCTTTCTTTACCACAGACTTTACCTGTAAATTAACCGTCTGAGAGTCTTGTACGAGGACTCCTAAGAGCCCTCTGCACCTCTGAACCTTCTCCCAATTCAGATAATAATCCGCACTATTGTTCCTTTTACCAAAGTGCATTATCATACATTTCCCAACTCTGTATTTCATCTGCCACTTTCTATGCCCATTCTTCCAATTTGTTCTAAGTCCTGCTATAATCACATTGCTTTCTCAGCACTCCTACCGCTCCACCTGTCTTTGTATCATCCACAAACTTTGCCACAAAGTCATCAATTCCATTAACCAAATCATTGACAAACAACATGAAAAGTAGTGGTCCCAATACTGACCCCTGGAGAATACCAGAAAAGGTCTCTTTTATTCCTACTCGTTGCCTCCTGACTGTCAGCCATTCCTCTATCCATGTCAGTATCTTTCCTGTAATGCTGTAGGATTTTATCTTATTAAGCAGCCTCATCTGTGGCACCTTATCAAACGCCTTCTGAAAATCCAAGTAAATGACATCCACTGCCTCTCTTTTGTCCATGCTGCTTATTACTTCTTCGCAGAACTGACAGATTTGTCAGGCAAGATTTTCCTTGACAGAAACCATGCTGACTTTGACTTATTTTATCATTAGTCTCAAAGTACCACGAAACCTCATCCTTAGTAATAGAATCCAACACTTTTCCCAACCACTGGGGTTAGGCTAACTGGCCTATAATTTCCTTTCTTTTGCCTTCCTCCCTTCTTAAAGAGTTAAGTGACATTTGCAATCTTCCAATCCTCTGGGACCATGCCAGAATCAAGTGATTCTTGAAAGATCACGACCAATGCATCCATTATCTCTTCAACGGTCTCTCTCTTAGGACTCTGGGATGTAGTCCATCTGGTCCAGGTGACTTATCCATGTTAAGACCTTTGAGTTTGCTTTGCACCTTTTCCTTTGTAATATCAGTGGCACTCACTCCTGCTCCCTGACACTCATGGATCTTTGGCACACTGCTAGTGTCTTCCACAGTGAAGACAGGTACATAGTACCCATTAAGTTTATCTGCCATTTCATTGTCCCCCATTACTACTTCACCAGCATCATTTTCCAGTGGTCCAGTATCAACTCTTACTTCCCTTCTACTCTTTATAGAACTGAAAAAACTTTTGGTTTCCTGCTTTATATTATTGGCTAGTTTTCCCTCATACTTCATCTTTTCCCTTCTTATAACTTTTTTTTAGTTGCCTTTTGTTGGATTTTAAAAGCTTCCCAATCATCCAACTTCTCACTCACTTTTGCTACCTTATGTCCTTTCCTTGGATTTTACGCAGTCCTTAATTTCCCTTATCAGCCACGGTTTCCTACCTCTGCCATTTGTTCCTCTGAGGGACATATCTATCCTGCGCCTTGGGAACTATGCTCAGAAACTTCAGTTATCTCTGCTCTGCCATCATCCCTGCCAGTATCCTCCTCCAATCCACCTGGGCAAGCTCCTTTCTCAATCCTCTGTAATTTCCTTTATTCCATTATGAGACTGATACATGTGACTTAAGCTTCTCCCTCTCAAATTGTAGCATGAATTCAATCATATTATGATCACTGCCTCCAAAGGGTTCTTTTACATTAAGCTCTCTTAAGAAGATCTGTGTTATTACACAACACCCAATCTAAGAAGGCTCAAGCACAAGCTGCTCAAAAAAGCCATCTTGTAGGCATTCAGCAAATTCCCTCTCTCGTGATCTGACACCAGCCTGATTTTCCCAATCCCTTTGCATATTGAAGTCCCCCATCACAATTGTGTTATTACTCTCATTACCTGCCTTTTCCAGCTCCCTTTGCAATCTCAACCCCACATCTTGGCTATTATTTGGAAGCCTAAGTATGATTTCCATTTTTTTAACCCTTGTAGTTTCTTAACTTAACCCACAAATGTTCTCTGATCCTATGTCATCTCTTTCTAAAGATGTAATTCCATCTCTTACCAGCAGTGCCACATCACCACCTATGCCTTTCTGCCTGTTGTTTCGATACAAAGTTAAGTTCCCAATTATGGCCTTCTTTCAGCCATGACTCAGTGATGCCCACAATGTCATACCGACCAATTTCTAATTGCACCATGAGTTTGTCCACCTTATTTTGAATGCTACTTACATTTAAATACAACACATTCAGTCTTGCATTCTTTGCCCTTTTGAATTTTGCCTCTGTGGTACAATTTAACTCTTTACTCAGTCTGTATTTGTACCCAATCATTGGCTTGTCCTTTCTTACATTCATGTTACACCCATCATGTACTTGTAAACCTGCTGGCTCATCCTCAGCTCTCTCTTACTGATTCCCACCCCCCCTGCCATATTAGCTTAAGCTACTCCCAACAGTTCTAGTAAACCTGCCAACAAGAATATTGGTCCCCCTGGATTTGGGTGCAACCCGTCCCTTTTGTACAGGTCACACCTGCCCCAGCAGAGGTCCCAAATACCCAGAAATCTGAATCCCTGCCCACTTCTCCAATCCGTCAGTCACACATTTATCTGGCACCTCATTCTCTTCCTATCCTTACTGTTGTGCGGCACAGGTAGCAATCCCGAGGTTGCTACCCCTGAGATTCTGCTTCTCAGCTTCCTTCCTCCCTCCCTGTTTTCCTTTTTAAATCCAATAAACTTGGAGTTATAACACCAGAATCCAACATTATCAACCTGTGATAGATGTTGCCCGAATCTGCTGAATATTTCTTGCATTCTGTTTTATTTCAGGTTTCCAGTATTGCAGTTCTCTTGTTTTATTTTTTCCTCTCTCCTCTGTTCTCTTTATTTGCATCTCCTTTGAAAGATGAGCTGTAATTAGGAAGCCTTCGTCACTCACTCTCACACAGCACCAACACCAATTGTCATTCACCCTCTCTGTCTACACCTTTTATTCTCTTTATAATTTAAAACCTGCATGATTTCTAATTTTCCTCTATTCTGATCAGGGTGATGGATCTAAAATGCTAACTGTTTCTCTCTGCACATATGTGCTGCACCCATTGAGTATTTCAGTAGGTTTGACAATTGCTGTCCTGTTCACATCTCCCTCCGTTCAGTGATTAGGCTGGCACTTCCATTGCGTCCTAGATAATGGACTACCTGACTGGCAGACCACAGTTTGTGTGGCTTCAGAGCTGTCTGTTGAACATGGCTATAAGCAGTACAGGGGCCCCACAGCTCCCTTCCTGTTTAGCCTGTATACCTTAACTTTAGATACAACACTGAGTCATATTGTCTGCAGAAGTTCTCTGAAAACAGCAATAGTTGTGTAATAAAGGGAGGAGGGACTTTAGGAAGACTAGGCCTACACTGCTCCCTGTTACTATTGGTGGTGAGGATGTGGATGTGGTGAGGATGTACAAGTACCTGGGGATGCACCTGAATGACAGACTTGATTGGACCACCAACACAGGCTGTGTACAAGATGGGCCAGAGTCACCTCTGCATCCTGAGGAGACTGAGGTCCTTTGGAGTATGCAGGCCTCTCCTTCACATGTTCTACCAGTCTGTTGTTGCCAGTACAATCTTCTATGCAGTGGTGTGCTGGGGCAATGACATCAACGCGGGTGGTGCCAACAGGCTCAAAAAAACTGATTAGAAAGGCTGGCTCTATTATAGGAGTCAAACTGGACACACTAGAGGCTGTCGTACAACAAAGAACCCTGCGGAAAATCCTGTTAATTCTGGATAATGTTTCTCACCCTCTGCATGCCACTTTGGCTGAACAGAGGAACACTTTTAGTAATAAACTAAGACAAATACGCTTTTCCAGAGAGCGCTATGTGAGGCCATCAGGTTCTACAATAAGCCAACCTATAGCTGAGGAAGTGATGACCCCTCTCCTGTTAGACTGTTTTTTCTTTTTACTTCACTTTTAATGCTTATCTATCGATCTGTTTCCAACGGTTTGTTGTCTATTTTATATTAGCTATTGCATTTGACTCTCATTAGGCAACGCTAGGTTTAGTAACACCTTTGAATCATGATCATCATTATGAGCTGTGTCGTATGACGTGGGCAATACATGGTCTTTCAGTGACATTGATTGCTCTTGGAAAATTCTTTCTACAGAAGTGGTTTGCCATTGCCTTCTTCTAGGCAGTGTCTTTACAAGATGGGTGATGAACACCCCCCCCCCGCCCCCAAAGCCATTATCAAAACTCTTCAGAGATTTTCTGTTTGGCGCCCACTGGTTGCATAACTAGGACTTGTGATGTGCATCAGCTGCTGATACGACTGCCTACCACATATTCCCATGGCTTCATATGAAGCTGACTCAGAGTCGGGGGGCTAAGCAGGTGCGACATGTTGCCCAAGGGTAACCTGCAGGCTAGCGGAAGGAAGGAGTGTCTTACACATCCTTTAAAAGAGACGTATCTCCACCCCGCCACCCACTCTGTGGATAGCTTCCTTTTTTTAAAAAAAATCTATAATTTTGGATTGTTATTGGTAAAATTTTGGATTGATTGATATCTTCCTTTCCTTTTTCAGATTGGTGAAGAACGGGCAACTGCCATATCCCTGATGAGGAAATTTGTTGCCTATCAGTACACAGATTCAGTAGGTATCTTTTCATCATTATTCAACTCCAAATTTAATTGCTTAGAAAGTTGGGCAATGTGCCCTAGCCCTAACCCTAGGTAACTTTTTTCTTCTGTTCTTACTGAAGATTGTTTTTTTGACTTCCTGCGCTTCCCCGCCACTTCCCAAGATACTTTAGTTTATGTAGTAGTTTGCTTGGAATAAGAAATGACTAGCTATCCTCCTTCATTTTCTCGCACATTTCATTTATTTTGCTGTCTTCCACCTTCTTTCCAGTTGACTGTTTATTCGTTTCCCTAGATGCTGCCCTGATCTGTTGAGTTCCTCCAGCATTTTGTGTGCATTTCTCTGAATTTCCAGCATCTACAGAATTTCTTGTGTTTATGCTGTATATATCCATCATGAAGAAATCCACCAGGCCATAGGACACAGGAGTAGAATGAGGCCACTCGGCCCATTCAGTCTACTCCATTTCATCATGGCTGCCCATTTTTTTTTTCTCTGAGCCCAATCTCCTACTTTCTCCCATAACCCTTCATGCCCTGACCAATCAAGAATATATCAACCTCTGCCTTAAATACTTGGCCCCAACAGCTCCCTGTCGCAAAGAAATCCAGAGATTCACCACTCTCTGGTTAAATAAATTGCTTTTCATCTCAGTTCTAAAAGGACGCCCCTCTATTCTGAGGCTCTGTCCTCTGGTCCTAGACTGTCCAACCACAGGCAGTGTCTTCACATCCACTCTATTGAGTCCTTTCACTACTCGATTGGTTTTAATTAGGCCACCCCTCATTCTTTTGAATTCAAATGAATACAGACCCAGAGCCATCAAATGCTCTTCATATGATGAGCATTACAGCACAGAAACAAGCCCTTTTCAACCATTCCCTTCTGAAAAGTACTGTGAAGCCGCATGTTAGAGATGCAGAAGTCCATCTCCTATGAAGCTTACTAAGATGTGGCTTCTGGTTGGTGTTGATCTCAGCAATGCATTTGAAGTGAGGCACTTATTGTATCTGACAGGTCAAGGGTTCAGTGCTGTACATCAACAGGTAGTTCAGTTATTTCTCCTTTCAGCTGCCTTGCCATTTTTTGTTTGAAGACTTGGAACGTCTTTCAGATCATGTTAACTCCTATTTTATATCTGATGCAGTAGATTGTGAGCTCATGATCACATCAGAGGCAAGCTGGAATTCAATATGATCATAGTCCGCTTGGTACTGAGGGATTCTATACTGTAATAAGTTCCAATAGGACTAAAGGATTGTTGCTTTTTGGATAAGATTATAAATTGGACTATTTTGTTTTCCACTCTTAACTTGGTATTAAAGGTCTGCTGAGGCCTCTGTTGCTCAGGGTGGACCGTGGATGTTGTGTCCTAGCTGCATAGATACGCAAGCCTGGGCAGTACGATATGGAGAGCAAGCTGTGCCCATGTAGCAAGCTCCCTCTCTCCACACATCTGATGAACCCAAAGGAATGGCAGAAAATGATACAGTTTGGCACCAGCTGCCTCGCAGGAGTTTTCAGTCAGCCTTCAACTCAACGTAGGACTGTCTTAGGGACGCCAGCTCCAGATTTTTCCCCTTGGCGTTTACTCCGGAAGCCTTCCCCGTGAGTGGGTAGAGCCACAAGGCAGTGGAGGTTTGAGACCAGTTTTCCTCCTAGATGAGCTGGCCACCACAGCTGATGGAGCCCCGTCTGCCCGAAGCGACTGCTTTTAAGGCCCCAGTAACCTGCCTTTGCTCCTTCTCCACTAAGTAGAAATGGTTCCGCCGGGCTTACTAACTAAGCCACATGTGAAGGCCAGGAGCGGGTCTTGGTTGTCAGAGGCTATTTGAGGCGCGTGCTATTGAGAACATTCAGTGGATAGTGTGAGCTAATCTCCATTATCATCCCCAGCTATAACAACCTTAAAAAACCAGTATTTAATTAAAGGTCCACTGGTATACGAGGGATGATTGATAAGTTCATGGCCTAAGGTAGAAGAAGTTAATTTTAGAAAACCTAGCAACATAGTCCCCTACTGCATTTACACACTTAGTCCAGCAATCGTGGAGCATACGGATCTTGGACCTCCAGAAAGTGTCCACAGATGGGTGATTGATAAGTTTGTGGCCTAAGGTAGAAGGAGATGAGTTATACAGCTCTCTTTACATGCACATGCAATTCAACTCTTTAAGTGATTATGCAGAAAGGTTGAAGTTAATAACTCGTCAGGGGTGATTGATAGGTTCGTGGCCTAAGGTAGAAGGAGATGAGTTAACCTCAAACTTTATTAACTTCAAACTTCAAGGTTTAGTATTTGGAATGAGCTACAAGCTTATGTTTTTGAATAAAACATTTGTTTTTGTTTCATTTTCTACCTCCAGCCGCTTCAGATCAAGTCTATTGTCTCCCCCGAACATGTGAAGGGATATATTTACGTTGAGGCGTACAAGCAGACTCACGTGAAGCAGGCCATTGAAGGTGTGGGGAACCTCAGGATAGGGTTCTGGAACCAGCAGATGGTCCCCATTAAGGAAATGACAGATGTGCTAAAGGTGGTGAAGGAGGTGACCAACTTGAAACCCAAGTCATGGGTTCGCCTAAAGAGAGGTCTCTACAAGGATGACATTGCACAGGTAAAGTATTCTGTGTGTCTGTCTCTATCTATGTATTCCTGCTGATACAATTGTAGGAAGTGGTCATTTACAACTGAGGTGCATGGGAACAATTTATTGCGGAGTGGAATTCTGTACCCTGAAACTTTGTGGGAGGCCAGGTTATTGGGGCATTCAAACGAGGTGGTAAATTGATTTTGAAAGATCATGGAACCAAGAGCTCTGGAGAACTGGCAGAGAAGAGAAGACAAGACTTGAGACATATCAGCTGTGATTGTATTGGGTACAGAGCAGGCTTTTTAATGTCGTTACAGAATTCTGTTTGACTTAAATCTCTTTTCCAGGTGGACTATGTTGAGCCAAGCCAGAATACCATCTCTCTGAAACTAATTCCAAGAATTGATTATGAGCGAATCAAAGCACGGATGAGTTTGGTGAGAACCCATTTTCAATACTATTTTCCACACTGGAATGAGGCTATTTCCGAGTAATCTCGGTGCCAAAACAAACAAATCAAGATGTATGTGGCACTATCCAACCAAAATTGTGAATTGGGAGAATTGTGCAGAAGCTAAGATCGTCTCCTGCGTGGAATTTATATGGTTCTATGAGCACATGCCACGGAAGATTTGATTTGCAATGTTGTTACATTTGTTTGTTATGTGCCCTATCGCATGACGTGTGTGATCAGGGTGTTTCCAAGACCACGATTGTTCTTGGCAAATTTTCAACAGAATTTTTTTTGCCATTGCCTTCTTATGGGCAGTGTCTTTACAAGATGGATGACCCCAGCCATTATCAATACTTTTCAGAGATGATCTGCCTGGCATCAGTGGTTGCATAACCAGGACTTGTGATATGCACCGGCTGCTTATATGACCTGTTCCCATGGCCTCTCGTGACCCTGATCGGGAGGGCTAAGCAGGTGTTACACATTGCCCAAGGGTGACTTGCTGGCTAGCGGAGGGAAGGTGCACCTTACACCTCCTGTGGTAGAGACGTATCTCCATCCCACTAATCAAATGTTTACTTGCTGCTAAATTTTTGAATTGGGTTAATGATGATCAGCACTATAATCAAGTGTTTAATAATTTAAAAATTTCCCTACAGAAAGACTGGTTTGCCAAAAGGAAAAGATTTAAGAGGCCGCTTCAAAGACTGTTTGATGCAGAAAAAATCAGGTATGCTTTTAAAAATCATTTACTTCAGAGCGATATGGTACAATTTGCTCAGATGGACTGACTTGGGCCTTTAGCTCCCAGTGGAGCTTAGGCCATGAGTGACCTCCTGTCTCCATTGTCCACTGAAGTTGTTGGTGTCGTTGGAGTTCATCAACACTCCTGCAATCCATTGCATTCACTGTACAGGGGATTGGCCTATACAGCTTCACCAGAGCCCTTTTAACCGGCCTCACCTGTTTGCATCTCTCGTGATGGGGACGTAGGTATATCTGAATGCTAAAGAGTGAGTTGCAGAAGAAGGTTCATTTATAGTCTGGGTATTTTATTATCTTCAGCACCTTGCTTTGATCCTTGGCATTATTGTATGTGAACAACATATTTTACAAGGATAGCTTCCTTTCTTTGTGCTGGCAGTAAGTCAGGATCCCCTGAGTGTTGGTATTTATACAGTCAGTTGTTGCCAGTTAGCTCTGAACTGGACCCCGCTGGACCATTGTTTGTCTGGTGTCTACCCTTTGACCTGTTTAACATGGGTGACGCTACCAAGAGCCAAAGCTCAAGGCCCTGACTCCAGCCAACATCGCTCTCTGGGTCATTGAGGCACGCAAGCCTCCAAGCCCTACGGCGAGGTTGTAGTCCTCTTGGAGGATTTGTATAGTGGTTGGCACCCAACATAGAAGAGTTTAAAGGTCTCCAAGATAAAATGCACATTGAAATAGCTTCAACGCAACTATTGGGGCATTTTGACTGTAATTTTACAGGTTTTTAACACAAGCTTTAAAACTGTTCAATTATCAAATGTCTGGCTCTTGGTTGTACTTGGAAACATTTCACAACTCTAAAATAGTGGAATGGGTTAATGAGAAATTTGCTTGGTTTTGTACTTGATTGTGCAAAAATGTTATTTGATTAAATGAATACAAGCTGAACATAACTGGATTCTGTCTGTTGTCTACATAGTGCCCTCAGTTAACTGCCATATTGCTGACTGTGCTCTCACACCATTAATCTGTTTGAATTGAAATATTCTAATCACTGCACAGATCACTGGGTGGTGAAGTTACCACTGACGGAGACTTCCTCATATTCGAGGGCAATCGCTACAGCAGAAAAGGATTCTTGTTCAAAAGCTTTGCCATGTCTGCAGTTGTAAGTGATGTTTTCTGTTGACTCTTTTTATGTGACATTTTTCTTTAAAATTTTGTATTGAAGTGCATTTTCCCAAGTTCTCAGGTCTTCTTCCATCAGACTCCATCAAAAGATAATTAAAAGTCAGCTTTTTTGAACTATGCCCCTGAACTCTTAAACCTATAAGGGATGCAGACTCAGTTGACACTTTTAAACGCCAGCCCTCAAAACCTATTTCAGAATCAGAATTGGGTTTAACATCACGAGTATAAGTTGGTGATATTATAGCAACACACAGCAGGACGAAGGGTCTCGGCCTGAAACGT
Source organism: Mobula birostris (assembly GCF_030028105.1). Classification (NCBI taxonomy): domain Eukaryota; kingdom Metazoa; phylum Chordata; class Chondrichthyes; order Myliobatiformes; family Myliobatidae; genus Mobula; species Mobula birostris. The sequence goes on along the minus strand of NC_092379.1, from coordinate 3,199,051 downwards.
CGACTGTACCTCTTCCTAGAGATGCTGCCTGGCCTGCTGCGTTCACCAGCAACTTTGGTGTGTGTTGCTTGAATTTCCAGCATCTGCAGAATTCCTTGTGTTTGCGTTGGTGATATTATATGTCAGCTACTTATTTTACTCTGCTTTTAACTTTTATTTTCATGTTTATTTTTATTTTATTTTCTTGTATGTACTTTAATCCCATTGTAAAGCACTGTGAACAACATCATCTAAATGAATAGTGCTCTATAAATAAAGTTGTTGTTATCAGTTTCCTTCCATAGTCCATAGACTTACCGGTTGGTAGGTTAATTGGTGATTGGAAATTGCCCTATGATTGGGTTAGAATTAAATCAGTTGATTGCTGGGCGGTGTGGCTTAAAGGGCCGGAAGGGCCTATTCCATGCTGTATCTCAACAAAGTAAAAGAAAAGTAATGCTATTAAGTTATCGGAGTGGCTTTATAGCTGTGGGTGCGTCACAAACATGCCACTGGTTCTAAGTAGGAGTAGTGTAAAAAATCAGAGTCCCTGCTTAAGACAAATTACACTGAATCTCCAACTTCAAATGCGTGCTGGTGGAGTCCTGTTGCAATATTTACTTTATTAAGTAGTAATAGTCTTGATCAGGGGTTCCCAACCTCTGATTGACGCAGACCCCACCATTGACTGACGGGTCCGTGGACCCAGGTTGGGCACTCTCGGTCTTCAGTAATGGGTGCACTTTTGGTAGATGCAATGTGTACTTATCAGGTTAAACCAGACCTTTACCCTGGGTCTAAAGTTGTGCAGTGCAGATTTCTTAAATGATTATCTTTGAATAGGAAGTATTTAGAATTTCAGACTTCATTGTTTATTAAAGGTACATATTTTAATAAGCAAAGGCTATGGGGAGAAAGCAGGAGTATGGGTTTGAGAGGGTTAACAAATCAGTCATGATGAAATGGTGGAACAGACTCAATGGGCCCAATGGTCTAATTCTGCTCCTATATCTTACGGTTTTATAACTAAATTTAATCTTCATCCTTCTCCTTCCTCATTATTTATTATAGTCTGCACCCAACTCAGTAATGCTTGGTAACAAATGCGAAGCATGAAAGTCACTGATATTAATGGTTCTCCTCCTGTGCTCTCTCCAGTTTACATTGGCTTTTCTTTTAAATTGTGATGATGTACTTCAAGCTTTTTGTGACTTCCATTCTGAATAAGATGTGAGAGAGCAGATTGGATACCCATTTTTTTGTTCTGTGTTGAGCCACATCCTGTTCTGTGATGTCTTGTTGTAGGTTTTATTCTTGGGTGCACTAACCAACCATGAGACCTTGAACATAATTGTAATCCCCTGCTCAGTTATCACTCTTTAGTAATGTCAAGGAGCTGGTGGATCTTGTTCTACAATATTTTCTTGCTCTTTTGCGTAATACAGATTACAGAAGGAGTTAAGCCCACGCTTTCTGAATTGGAGAAATACGAGGACCAGCCAGAGGGCATTGATCTGGAGGTAGTTACTGAATCAACAGGTATGTGTGCTTTGCTGGGAGAAGTCGCAGAATTTCAGTCCAGGGCAGTGGTTCCCAACTTGTGGTCCACTGACCCCTTGCTTAGTGGTATTGGTCCGTGGCATAAAAAAGATTGGGAACCCCTGGTCTAGAGGTTTTACATCTTGGTTTTCATTCTTATGTAATGATTTCTGGTTTGGAGATGAAAGTGACTGTAGATGGAATCTGGAGCAGCATTTATAGGAGGGGACGAGTTAGAGTGGTTGAAGGGAGTGAAGTCAAGATGCCAGTGGAACTTTCCAGAGGAGATAGTTAAGTCATTTCCAGTATCTGTGTTGGTGCTTGCAGCATTTGTCTGAGCTCTAGGCTGTTCTGATTAGATTGAGATGTAATATGTGTAGCCTGTGTGCCTTTGGAAATGGGAAAGGAAAAACTGGATAGATTTCCCTTTGCTGATTGCAAGGTGAGGAGTGGCAGTTGCCAGAGAGAGTGAAGTAAAGCTAGGCTCTGTATCCTAATGATATTGGATGTCAGATCCTATTCATGTGGTAGAACTTCCAGTCCAAGTCAGAGGGTTTAAGTTCAAGATTCACCCAAGAGCACAAACTAAGTTAACACTCTAGTCTAGCTCTGACAGTGCTACTATGTCAGAGATTTGAAATTTCTAATGAAATATGAAAATAAGATTCATCTGTCCATCAGGTAGTCTAAAAGACCTCAGAATACACCTGTTCCTGTACAATTTTCATAAACATCCCCAAGGTCATAATGATATAACTAGAACCTCGCATGCAACATTTTAAATATATTTATAAAAGAAGTGTTTAAATTACTTTTAAGCAGACCCCCTTGTTTTGAAGGGGTGATGTGGTGACTTTAAGTACTGAAAGGAAGAATAGCCATTCCAATTATGCTGCATTTTGAAAATTCCAACTTTCTAACATTTTTCACAGTTGTTCTACTGCTTTAGTTCGCTGATCTTTTCACTGCAAAATGCTGGAGGAGCTCAGAAGGTCAGGCAGCATCTATGGAAATGAATAAACAGTTGAAGTTTTGGGCTGAGAAGAAAGTGGGAAGATGTCAGAATAAAAAAGTTGGGGGGTAGGGGAAGGAGGCTAGCTGGAAGGTGATTGATGAAGCCAGGTGGGAGGGAAAGGTAAAGGGCTGGAAAAGTAAGAATCTGATAGAGGAGAGTGGATCATCGGAGAAAGGGAAGGAGGAGGGGACCCAGGAGGCAAGTAATAGGCAGGTCACTAGAAGTAAAGGTCAGAGTGGAGAATAAAAAAGGGAGGAGGGGGAAGGAAAAAGGTTTACTGGAAGGAGAAATCGATGTTCATGCCATGAGGTTGGAGGCTACGCAGACAGAATATAAGGTGTTGCTCCTCCACCTTGAGCGTGGCCTCATCTCGGCGAAAGAGCAGGCCATGGATCAACACGTTAGAACAAGGTATCTCTACTCCTCTCCTCAGAATCTCTTGCAGTTGAGATCAGAATATTGATTGCCTGCTTTACCTGCATGTGACCATCTAGTGACCCTGTGTAAGCGTCAGCATTGATGCAACAGTGCCATTAGTCGTAGCTTTCCAAATGGAAAATGCCTCATTTATTCCTACACTCTAAATTCCTTGAAGGTAAATGGGAAACCAGTATCAGAAATATTGGCTTGTTAGGCTGTTGGTGCTAAAGATGCTCCAGCATATTTGGATTACTCCATTGGAGGCATTGTGTGACTGCAAGCTGAGCTGGTGGGCTAGGTTTGGTCTTATTCATTGCTTGAATTTTCAGTTTCCTATATTGAATCTTGTGACTTCTTTAGGCAAAGAAAGAGAACACAACTTGCAGCCTGGAGATAACGTGGAAGTTTGCGAGGGTGAATTGATAAACCTGCAAGGGAAGATTTTGAGTGTGGAGGGCAATAAGATCACAATCCTGCCCAAGCACGAGGATCTGAAGGTACTGGAAATGCAGCTGAGAATCGTTTGTGGACAGCTCGTTCTACTAGTAAACAAGCAATGCTTACTGTAAATAGAAGATTTTTTTTTACTTGTGTCAATGTGATCTGTTCAATTACTTATAGCAATGAGCTTTTAAATTGAACCAGATTGTCTAAAAAAAGTAATGATTCCAATCTTGCATTAAATGTAGTAATCAATTGCGCTTATTGCTCGTAAATTCAAAGAAAATTCATTCTTTTTATAGTCATAGTAAAGTACAGCATAGATTCAGTCCCTTTGGTCCATCTAGTTAATGCTGGACCATTTAAGTTGCCTACTCCCATCAGCCTGCATCCAGATCATAGCCCTCCATACCCCTAAAATCCAGACTTATCTCAAAATGTTGAATCGAGCTTGCATCCACCACTTGTGCTCACCACTCTCAGAGTGAAGGCTTCCCCTCATGTTCCCCTTAAAATTTTCACCTTTCACCCTTAACCCATGACCTCTTATTGTAGTCCCACCCAACTTCAGTGGAAAGAGCCTGCTTGCATTTGCCCAATCTATACCCGCCCCCGCATAATTTTGTATACCTCTATCAAATCTCCCCTCATCTTCTCTGTCCAAGGTCAGAGAATAAAGTCCTAACCTATTCAATCTATCCTTCTAACTCAGATCCTCTAGTTCCAGCAACATCCTAGTAAATTTCCTCTCTACTCTTTCAAGCTTTATTTACACCTTTCCTGTAGGTAGGTGACCATAACTGCACACAATACTCCAAATTAGGCCTCACCAATCTCTTATACAACTTTAACATAACATCCCATCTCCTGTACTCAGTACTTTGATTTATGAAGACCAATGTGCCGAAAGCTTTCTTTATAACCCTATCTACCTGAGATATCACTTTCAATGAATTATGAATCTGTATCCCCAGATTCCTTTGTTCTACCGCACTCCTCGGTGCCCTACCGTCCACTGTGTAAGACCAACCTTGTCTGCATTAAATCTTGGAATCTAGTAACTGTAACTTGTCAAAACTAATGGATAGGATCATCTCCTGAAAGTGGTTCCGCAAAGGTTGGGCGAGACCAGTAACGTTGTAAAGTCCACTTTAGTTCATGAACTTCTCCAGAAGTCTCTTGCATGAATCCTAGATCTTTGGGTGGTCTAGCTGAGAATGGTGGTCTTGGCAGGAAAGAAAATGCTTGGATGAGATTAAAGAAAGAAGTATAACCTCAAACGATCATTTTGTCTTTTGTACGGTGGTATTGGTAAACATTTAATGGGCATTGGAATGTACAGATGAGGCCCACTTGAAGAAAGTGATTCAATTTAATATTGAAATAAAATAGAAGATGCTTATTTTTTTAATACACCTGTAAGGGAGTGAACGGTTAACATTGGATGAAAAATTATCAACCTGATGGATAAAATATTTGCTGCTTGATTATTGAGTGTTTCCAGCATTTTCTGATTTTTAAAAATATATATTTCAGGTTTTTGCTTTGCTTTCAATTTAACTTTTGGTTATTTCCAGGATCCTTTAGAGTTTCCAGCCCATGAATTGCGCAAATACTTCAAAATGGGAGACCACGTGAAGGTGATAGCAGGGCGTTACGAGGGAGATACCGGATTGATCGTGCGTGTTGAGGAGAACTTTGTCATTCTTTTCTCAGACCTGACAATGCATGAGGTAATACTCTGCAAAATTGCACTGGTGTTTCGAAGAAATTGTGATTTATGGTGAACATTAGCGATATTTGTATTTGCATAGCATCTTTTAATGTAGGAAGATATTGTTCGGTAACAGCAGGTCAGACAGCACCCGATGAAGGGGCTCTGCCTGAAACGTCAGCTCTTTATTCCTCTCCATAGATGCTGCCTGACCTGCATTTTGTGTATGACACTGGGTTTCCAACTCCACTCTTCACTGCACTAAGGCTGATGCTGTGGCCTGCTCCGGGCTTCATGTCTATACACTCACTTTTGTTTTGAATCCTGTTGCTTACTCTTATTGTTTGCCTGATTTGTGTTTTATTTTCTCTCTATGTTTTGAGTGTTTGTTGGGCTTTTTTTTAATGGTTTCTTTTAAATTTCTTGCTTTGCGGCTGTCTGTAAGAAGAAGTATGCATACTTTGATAATAAATGTGTTTTCAACTTTGAACAGAATCCCTTGTGTTTAAGATATTTTATGGCACTGCGGAAGAGTTTGCTGACAAGTATCAACACCTAGCTTATTCTGTTGGATAATGTGTATTCAGATGACTTGCACAGTAATGCCAGTGGGTTTCAAGCAATCCTCTCCCACTCTTTCAGCTGAAAGTGCTCCCCAGAGACTTGCAGCTGTGTTCAGAAACGGCCTCTGGAGTTGACGCAGGGGGTCAGCATGAGTGGGGTGAGCTGGTGCAACTTGATCCACAGACTATGGGAGTCATTGTCCGCTTGGAGAGAGAGACATTCCAGGTACGATATTTTGTTTCGGGATACCTGTTCTATGCTGTTCTGTGTTATCTGGATGAACATAGAACAGCACAGCACAAGAACAGGCCCTTTGGCCAACAACGTTTTAACGGACCAATTAAATTACTAATCAGATAGCCAACTAAACTAATCCCTTCTGCCTACACAATTTCCATCTCCTTCCATTCTCCTCACATCCATGTATCTATCTAAATGTCTCTTAAAATTCTCTAATGTTTCTGTCTCTACCACCACTCGGGCAGCGTATTCCAGATACCCACCATTCTCTGTGCAAAAAGCTTGTCCGTTTTGAAATTACCTCAACACCTTAAATGCATGCTTTCTGGTATTAGGCATTTGAACCCTGGAGGAAAAATATTATCTCTCTATTCTATCTGTGCCTCTCATAATCTTAGAAACCTCGATCAGGTCTCTCCTCAGCCTTCATCACCCCAGAGAAAGCATCCCAGGTTTGTCCAGCCTCTCAGTATAACACTTGTCCTCTGATCCAAGCAACATCCTGGTAACCCTGTTCTACAGTCTTAACATCCTTCCTATAATGGGGTGACCAAAACTGTATTTCATTCTCCAGATGTGGCCTAATTGATGTGTTGTTAATCAATTAATCACACCAGCAACATTTATTTCTAACTGTGTCAGCAACATCCAACTGCGAGTTCTATTCATCTGGAATTTTGTAGCTTGACTTTAAATTTGATTCCTTCTAAAATTTGGAAAGGACATCCTAATGATGTTGCTGGGCTGGATTTCTACTTTAGAAATGTTTTTCCAGTATGCAGGATTTGAGATAGCATGTCCTTCCTCTGGGCATTGTATAAAGTAAGGCTAAGCCTTAATGTGTGGAAACAAAAGCTTGATTTGTGTGTGGCTGCCTTATTGCTGAGGTTGGGATAGCTTTGGCTCGTGGTTGTTGAACGACAGCGACTATATTTCATTAGCCGTTGAGTAGATTTGATATGTTACCAAAGACACTCACAAATTTCTGCAGATGTAGAGCATTCTAACTGGCTGCATCACCGTTTGGTATTGCGGTGGGGGGGGGTTGTGACTACTGTGCAGGATCATAATAAGGTGCAGAGAGTTGTGAGCGCAGTCAATTCCATCATGGGCATTAGCCTTCATAGGACATCTTCAAGGAGTGATACCTGAAAAAGACAACGTCATTAAGGACCCCCATCACCCACGACATGTCCTCTTCTCATTGTTACCCTTAGGGAGGATGTACAGGAGCCTGAAGGCACACACTCAACAATTCAGGAGTAGCTTCTTCCCCTCTGCCATCAGATTGAACCCATGAACACTACCTCGCTACTTTCCCCTTCTCTGTTTGAACTATTAATTGAATTTTCTTTTTTTAAATATACTTTATATTTTTTATTATTTTCTAATGCACTGTACTGCTGACACATAACAACAAATTTCATGACATATGCCAGTGATATTAAACCTGATTCAAATTCATTAGCCTTACTTCAGGAGAGAGCTTCTTGAAGGGAAATATGAAGATTGTTTAATGTCGTTTCCTGTACACCAGTGTAAGGTGAACAAAGTAATTGTTACTCCAGATCCAATGGAGCATAGAAAGACCCACAGAAGATAAAGATCACAATAATAATAATAATAATAATAATAATAATAATAAAAAGAACACACTATCAATATAAGTACACAAGATAGCTTATGCACATCAATTGTATGTCAATAAGGTGATGCTAGGCTATGCATAAGGTGACTGAGGGGAAATAATAACGTAGTAGCGGAGTTAGTAGGTGGAGGTGTTGGTCAGACTTGCTGCTTGGGGAAAGTAACTGTTTGAGAGTCTGGTAGTCCTGGTGTGGATGCTACGTAGCCTCCTCCAGGTGGGAATTGGATGAACTCTCCATGAGCAGGGTGCATGGGATCCTTTATGCTGTTAGTGGCCCTTTCTGTGCACCTTATTGCACGTATGTCCTGAATGTTGAGTAAGCTGGTGCCAGTGGTGCTTTGGGCAGTGTTGACTACCTGTTGTAGAGCCTTCCTGTCTGTCACGGTGCAGTTTCCATACTGTGTAGTGATGCAGCTTGTTAGGATGCTCCATGAGAGGTTGTGTGTGATGTGCACTCCCGGAAATCTGAAACTGCTTGCAGTTTCCATTGTTGTGCTGCTGAGGTAAAGAGGGGTGTGAGTGGTGCACGTTCTCCTGAAGTTGATAACAATCTCCTTTGTTTTGTTGACATTAAAGAAGAGAGGGAGACAAGTACAGAGAAGGGGGGCGGAATTATAAATAGGTTGAGGTCAATCAAGGGCAGCTTTGCTCTTCACTAAGATGGCTGCTGTTATACACCCATTGGTTAGGACTGTGGCGTATGTTGTTGCTGTGAAGCAAACAACGTGGATACAAAGTTTTGTCGGAGCCCACATGTGATTATGCTCCACAGTCCCTTCTGATTAACAGGGTTGAAGGGTTTAGTGAGGTTGAAAAGGCGATGGCTAGAGGCCATTGCTGCTCCTTGTACTTCTGTTGATGGTGTGGTGTAGTGAGTAGTCCGTTCTACCCCCAGCTGGTCAGAATCGACAATGTAGTTTGTAAACATTAGCAAGACCTGTGTGGTTACTCCAATTGGATTTATTTTCTTATTGAATAGCGTCCTAATTCCAGTACCTCTGAAATTCCTGAGCTTATCCTCTTTCCTAATGTGAGTAGTAAAGTTGTGGATTCTTAATTGTTGAAGTTCAGAACTTCAGCTAGGATAAAACTAAGGTCAGATTTTTTGTCACGTCTACAGTGAAATGCATTGTTTGTGTCCCTGACCAATACAGTCCAGGAATGTACTGGGGGGCAGCCTGCTCCTGACATTTTTGTTTTGTAGTGAGAATATGGCATTCTGATTTGTTGGTTAGCAGTAGCAGCAAGGCTGGACTGCATAGACTGTTGTGCTGCTAAGTCGAAGGTACTTGCATTAAGGAGCTTGGTTTTCTCCTGTGGGAGAAGATGTTGCTTTTGTTCTAGATAGGTTCACCTCCATTCTTGGCTCCCAGTGAGGTGCGGCAGCCTTTGATGTTTGGGCCGCAGGTGGCTGTGATTGTTGTGAAGAACCTGCGTGTGTACTTGCTGACAGCAAATTGTGCTCTTTCCACCCAGTACCTGTTGTTTAGGACCTCTTGTACGCGGGCTGAGAGCTACAAGCACCTTGTTCATTAAATGTTTGTCATTTGCAGGTCCTTAACATGTACGGGAAGGTTATTACTGTGCGGCACCAAGCGATAACCCGGAAAAAGGATAATAGGTTTGCTGTAGCTCTGGACTCTGAACAAAACAACATTCACGTGAAAGACGTCGTCAAAGTCATTGATGGACCGCACTCAGTAAGGCTTCGCTTGGTTTTTTCTCAAGACCGTAACTACAATAATTTGAAATAGTTGAGTTGTACACATACACATATGCACACGTACACAGTACTGTGCAAAAGTCTTGTGCACCCTAGATTTTTTTATATAAATTTTGTTTTGGATGTTAACTTTTCGTCTTCTGCATTAGTGTGTCAGTAGAAAAGAGTAAGTTTTAGATTTCCAAGCATTCGTTTTCCAAAAAGTTAAATGTTGCAGAGAATTTTTTTTGTATTTTGTTAAAGAAAGTAACGTAGTAAGTAATAGATAACTTTTCAAGTAAATACATGATGAATTTGTAGGTATCTAGCCCAGTGCTTAATTAAATGAAGATAACAAACAGGACACTAATAATCAATGATGTAATGAGTGGAATGAACTAAACTGATTTACTGAAACAAACGGGTGTAGAAGGAATTAGTTTGGGCGAAGGATAACCAAACTAAAAGGTGAGGGTGCAGCAGATGTGACCATCAATTCTTACACCTTGGCAAGAGTGAGCAGAACAACAGGACACAAGGTGGTCACCCTGTGTCAGCAAGCAGAAATTTCACAGCAGACAGGAGTTTCAAGACGTGCTGTCCAAGCTCTTCTGAAGAAGCACGAAGGAATGAGAAAGGTGGATGACTAGAAACACCGTGGTCGGACATAGAAACTAAATGCAGCAGATGAGAGATACATCCAAGTCAGAAGTCCAGCACTGCTATTAGCTCTGAAATCACAGAAGCAACTGGAACCCAAATACACCCCTCTATAGTCTGGAGAAGTCTTGTCAGAGGATGTCTTTGTGGAAGAGTTGCTGCCAAAAAGCATTCCTACAAAGTAGAAACAAAGCCAAGAGACTCACCTATGCACAAAAACACAGACTGGCGTGCTGAACAATGGCAGCAAGTGCTGTGGACTGACGAGTCAAAGTTTGAAATGGGAAGCAGTTTGTCAGTAGAAAAGCTACGTGAATGAGTGTCTGCAGCCAACAGTGAAGTGTGGTGGAGATTTCCTGCAGGCTTGGGGTTGTATTTCTGCAAATGGAGTTGGTGATCTGGTCAGAATTAATGGAATCCTAAATTACAAGCAGATTCTTATACATTACGCAATACCACCAAGGAGGCATCTGATGGATCCCAACTTCATTCTGCAGCAGGACAGTGACCCCAAACACACAGCCAAGGTCATAAAGAACTATCTTCAGCACAAAGAATTCAGCATGAAGAGCAGAATTATCTGCAGCTTAATGTGAAAAAGACTAAGGAGTTGGTGGTAGACCTGAGGAGAACTAAGGTACTGGTGACCCCTGTTTCCATCCAGGGGGTCAGTGTGGACATGGTGGAGGATTACAAGTACCTGGGGATACGAATTGACAATAAACTGGACTGGTCAAAGAACACTGAGGCTGTTTACAAGAAGGGTCAGAGCCGTCTCTATTTTCTGAGCAGACTGAGGTCCTTTAACATCTGCCGGACGATGCTGAGGATGATCTACGAGTCTGTGGTGGCCAGTGCGATCATGTTTGCTGTTGTGTGCTGGGGCAGCAGACACCAACAGAATCAACAAACTCATTCGTAAGGCCAGTGATGTTGTGGGGATGGAACTGGACTCTCTGACGGTGGTGTCTGAAAAGAGGATGCAGTCCAAGTTGCATGCCATCTTGGACAATGTCTCCCATCCACTACATAATGTTCTGGTTGGGCACAGGAGTACATTCAGCCAGAGACTCATTCCACCGAGATGCAACACAGAGCGTCATAGGAAGTCATTCCTGCCTGTGGCCATCAAACTTTACAACTCCTCCCTTGGAGGGTCAGACACCCTGAGCCAATAGGCTGGTCCTGGACTTATTTCCTGGCATGATTTACATATTACTACTTAATTATTTATGGTTTTATTACTATTTAATTATTTATGGTGCAACTGTAACGAAAACCAATTTCCCCCGGGATCAATAAAGTATGACTATGACCATAAGAAGACCAAGGAGTTCTGCAGCAGATGGTATGGCCTCCTCAGACCCCTGATCTCAACAGCATTGAGCATTCCTGGAGTGACAGAAGCAAATGGGGGGTGGTGGGGGGAGACGGAGCATGGAGACAGGCTCTTCAGCTCAGTGAATCCACACTGATCACCAGTTTACACAGATCCTACATTAATCCCATTTTTCATTCTCCCTCCTCTTTCCTCACCCTCCAGATTCTGATTCTGCCATTTATATGCATACTTGGTTCAAATTGCAGTGGGCAATCAACCTGACAACCCACATACGTTTGTGGTGTTAGGGTTTACTCACACAGTCACAAGAAGAAGCTGCAAAGTCTGCAAACAATGTCTGTGGTCATAATACAAGATATTCTACAGATGCTGGAAATCCAGAGCAACACACACAATGCTGGAGGAACTCAGCAGGTCAGGCAGCATCTGTGGAAATGAATAAACAGTCAATGTTTCAGGCTGACAAACAGTCCTGATGAAAGGCTTCGGCCAAAACTTCAACTGTTTATTCCTCTGCCTGATCTGCTGAGTTCTTCCAGTGTTTTGAATGCCAGAGGTCAGAATTGTGCCTGAGTATTTGTTGCTGTGAGGCAGCTGCTCTACTCGCTGTTTGTTGCTGTGTCTGGATTGCAGCTGCAAGAAGTGAAAATTCTACATCTAGGAATGGATCCTACATCCTTTACAAAAAAAAAATATTTAAAAAAAGGACAACCCAAGCTGTAGTGAGATTTGAAAATTCATTTCATAATTCAAATGAATACCAAGTGAAAATATTATACAGCTGCTTGTACACTACAGTAGTAACAATAAACCATTGAAATTGCATCAGCACCATATATAATGAAAAACATTCCAGTAATGTTTTGTTAAAACAATTGGTTCTTGGATCTGACTCGATTAGACAGAAAAACACCAACACCAATTATCCACTGAGACCAGGGGTTTCCAACCTGAGGTCCATGTGCCCCTTGCTAAATGGTATTGGTCCATGGCATAAAGAAGGTTGGGAACCCATGACTTAGACCTACAAAACTATATTTACTAGGACAGAACAGAGCAAGCATTAGAATACTTATCTAGACATTTGTGGGCCCTTCTCACTGCAGCACCCATCCCGTTCTGCTGAGCCACAGTGCCATTCACAACCAGCCCGATGGTGAAGCCCCGAAAAACGACCTCAAAGCCCCCCCCCCCAAAAGCTCTGTTTCATACCCTTTCTATTGATACGAAGTGCTGCAGTAAGTGGATCAGTATATTAGCACCATCTCAAACCACCGAATCAGAGCCAGTCATCACTTGTCACCACTCTTCACGAGTCCCACCCCTCTGTTCACCATGTTCCCATGGTTGTTCCCACAGTATTGCATTCTCATGGTGTATTCATGTAGTGTAATCAAAGCTGTAGCCATTTCTGGTACATTCAAGGCCACAGTAGTGGTGAGTCGTTCACTGCTGGAAGAGCTAGTTATGAGGAGATAGTTACTTAATTATCTCTTCCTTCCCATTGTGCAATGAGCAGAACTCCAGTTGCAACCTATTTGTTTTAGCATGATTTCCCTGATCTTGTATTCTGTCCTTCAGGGATTAAAGACAGTTGTCCTGTACACCTTTCAAAAAAGAAACCTTACCTACCTGTCTTGTTACCTTAAGGGATTTGAAGATATTTTAGTAGCGCGCGCTCTCTCTCTCTCTCTCTTCGTCAGGTCACTCATCTGAGTGCTACTGGTACCATGTAACCCAGTACTACCTGTCGCATGGTTGGGTGGTCGGCGACTAAATCGGCTCCCCCATCAGGCTTGCCTGGTGAGAAGGGTGGCTGGACACCCTGCAGAACAAAAAACAAGACCTGTCAAAGGGCGGATGAACCCTCTTGTAGGGTCAACGGCCATCTAGCAAACACGTGCCGTGAAGCGCGGAAAGAGCATCCCTTGCATCAAAGCTTGGTCTGGCCATTCACTGCAACAGAACTTCCCCCAGCCGTCTTGGACCCCACCATGCCACTGGATCCGGGAGGGGATGTTGGGAGGGTGGGTCTGGACCTGTGCAACCCCCTACTCACCTAAAGTCCATTCACGCACACGCTGTTCCTTTCTGAGGAACCATCATCATCCTGTGGGATGGATAGCCAGAGAGTAGCGCTCTCCTCTCTTGTGTACCCTACAAAAAATCCTTCCAACACAAAAGAAAGCTCCCATCAGGTTATTCCTATGACTTGAGGTTCTTCAGAGAATTTGTGTACTGGAGGAGAGATCTCTTCTAAGCCCAAGTGAGAATTCATCTGGAATAGCTTCAATCTCACAACCCAGGGAGGGATATATGTGTAAAAGAGAGAGTACAGGAAAAAATATTCAAAATAATTCCGGGTCAGTGAATTTGTAAATCAAATGACATAAATTATAATTGAATGAGTTGGGTCTCGATGGCTGTTGCTGCTAGTTTAATCCAAAGGCAAGTATTCCTGTACATTGAAGAAGACTTAAACCTTCCAATATTTACTTGGAGGTAATTATTTTCATCTTTCATGTAGTCTTTATTCAAATTATTAATTTGTTTTCCCCAGGTATTAGTTGATTAATTATGTATTTTATGCACTTTATATTATTGTTCTCCCAATTAATCTTCAGTGGTTCAGTTTAATGTCAGTGAATGTACAGAGTATACCACTGGAAATCCTTACTCTTCACAGACATCTACAAAACAGAGAGAGAGAGAGACAAAAAGAACAATGAATGACAGAAAAAGCATTAGAACACAAAATTCATGCAGTCAGCCAGTTTCTATAGGTGAAATGTGTAAGTTTGGCTGAAATATGCAGGCACACAATGTTTATCTGAACATGTAAAATTGTAAAATTGACTTTCAGGGCCGTGAGGGTGAGATTCGACATTTGTATCGCAGCTTTGCATTCCTACACTGTAAGAAGTTGGTGGAGAATGGCGGCATGTTCGTTTGCAAAACTCGCCACTTGGTACTTGCTGGTGGTGCAAAGGTAAGCATAATAAAACATCTTTTTAGAATCAAAATAGGGAGCATAATTCTGCTCTTAAAGTAAACATTAAGTTTCCTAAAGTGAGTTGAAAGCTTGTATTTGTAAAATGAGAAGTGTGTTACTGCATTGAGATTAGTGATGAAGATCCTGGCAGTATAGCAAGGGAATTTTTATTCCAAATGTTTCCAAAGGTAGTATCAATGCCAAATGTTACCAAGCATTGTGAGTGTAAGTGATGACTGCATACACAAGACTGGATCTGGCTTCAATTCGGAATTTTGTAGTTGTCTTTGTTTAAAAAGTTCAAGGTAAATTTATTAACATATATGGCACCATATGCAACCATGAGATTTTTTTTGTGGGCATTCACAGTAGATACAAGAAATACAATAGAATCAATGAAAGACGACACCCTACAGGAATGACAAACATCCAAAGTGCAAAAGACAACAGACTGTGTAAACATTAAAAGAAAGAAAAAGAAATAATAATAAATAAATAAACAATAAATATTGAGTGGCAGAGTCCTTGAAAGTGAGTCCATAGGTTGTGGAATCAGTTCTGTGCTGGGGTGAGCGAAGTTTTCCCCTTTGGTTCAAGACCCTGATGGTTGAGGGGTAGTGACTGTTCCTGAACCTGTTGGTGTGAATCCCGGGGCTACCTGATGGCAGAAGCGAGAAAAGAGCACTTGGGGTTGGTGGTGCTCCTTGATGATGGATGCTGCTTTCCAGCAACAGTGTTTCATGTAGATGTTGCTCAGTGGTGGGGAGGACTTGACTGGTGATGGACTGGGCTGTATCCACTACTTGTTGTGAGATTTTTCATTCAAGGACATTGGTGTTTCCATACCAGGCTGTGATGCAGCCAACCAATATACTCTCCACTACACATCTATAGAAGTTGTGAAATTCATCTTCATATCTATATTTTGACTGCTTTTGAGTTCTCTTCCTCAAAGAGCCTTGAACATTTTTAAGACAGATATAGACAGAATTTTTGATAAACCAGGGTGTGAAAGGTTGCTGATCTGGACAGAAGTGGAGAGCTGAGGTTACAGCTAGATCTTATTAAATAGTAGAGGGGCTTGAAGGACCAAAAGGCCTCTTGCTCTTAATTTTTGTCTGTCTAGAAGTCTGAAATGAAACTGGAACCACTGCAAATGCTCAGCAGTTTCAGAGATAGAAATCAGTTTCAGAGATAGAATTAAAGTTGCAGGTCCACGACACAGAAAAATTTTAAATTATTTGTTTTAAACTGCAGAGAAAGGGGAGAGGTGGAAAGAATAGATTTGGATTTATCAATGACATGGACATTGAAATGTAAAGTGAAAAGCATTGTTTGCATTGAGAACCAACATAGCCAAGGTTGAGCCAATGGCACATCCCTAAAGGAGATGTCTGTGATCAAGAGATACTGGATGCAACATGATGGTGCTGTCTGAGAGAGGGTGGTGAAGTCCTGTTAATCATTACTGAGCTGTGTTGGAGAGATGCAATACAAGGATAAATTTAAATGGAAGCAGAGCTGGAACTATGAGGAACAAAGTGATAGTAATACTACAAACCTAAAGTAAAACTGTGCTGGAAATACTCAGCAGATCAGATAACACTTATGGAGAGAGAAAAGTAGAATCACCATTCCAAGCTGAAGGCTTGCACCCAAAAAATAAAATTTTCAGAGTTCTAAAGTTCAAGATAAATTTATTATCAAACTGTATATATATGTTACCATATACATCACTGAGATACATTTTTCTTACGGGCATACTCAATAAATCCAAGAACCATAATAGAATTAATGAAAGACTGCACCAACAGGATGGACAAACAACTCGTGCAAAAGCTAACAAACTATCGAAATACAAGTGAATAAAAGCAATAAGTATCGAGAACATGAGATGATGAGTCCTTGAAGGAGTCCTCCTCTTTCCTTAACATCTTTCTGTTACTATGTTGATTTGGTACTTTTGAGTGTTCCTTATTCTTGTCTGACAGAGTTATTCTGTTTCCCCACTTTTCCCTCTTGTTTTTCTTACTGAAGTCCTTTACCGTTTCTCCTCCCCACCCCCAAAACAGTTTCAGTTCTCAACACTTACTGCTTTATTCCATTTTATCCAACCTTGGATATTCCTTGTTGTCTTGAACTTCCTCTCCTTTATAGGAACACATTGACCCTGAATTCTCACTGTTTCACTTTTAAAGATTACCTCTTGTCAGCCTTACTTGCAGGTAACTGCCTAATTATGCCAGTCTTGCTTTCCTTTTTGAAATTGGCATTTCCTCAATTAATGGCCTTAATTTATGATCTGTCCTTTTTTTTCCCCTCTATAACCACCTCGAAGATGTATGGTCCATTTCCCATTGAACTCCCTCTACTTGTCTGTGGAATCCTAAAGCTACAAGTTTAATTTGCCAGAAGTGAGAGGAATTACTTCTCTGTTTCCACAAACTTATTAATAATGCCTACTTGTCCGTCATTCGAACTTACAGCTCACAAATACCCCAACTTAAGCATAGCCTATACATATGAACTGCATTTGCGAGATCAATGGGATGGATTTGCTGGCTGATGCAGGGCTGGGGGACATCTCCTGCCAAGTGGGAACTTGGTTCATGGCCACGTTTCAAACTTGCAAACTGCTTGGTACAAACAGCTCACAACCATAAGGCTCTTGAACCAAGGGGGAATAACGTGGCTCAGCTTCACTTCGCCCATCGTTGAAATGTTCCCTCAACCAATGGACTAACTTTCAAGGACTTTTCATCTCATGTTCTTGATGTTTGTTGCTATATTATTTATTATTATTAGTCATATAAAAGTACAGGTCAGAAACAGGCCTGTCTAGTCCATGCTGAACCATTTAAACAACCTCGTCCTATCGACCTGCCCGCCATACCCCAACCATCCATGTACCTATCCAAATTTCTCTTAAATGTTGAAATTGACTTTGCATGCACCATTTGTGTTGGCAACTCATTCCACACTCTCATGACCCTCTAAGTGAAGAATTTTCCCATTATGTTCCCCTTAAACTTTTTACTTTTTACCCTTAACCCATGACCTCTGGTTGTAGTCCCACCCAACACCAGTGGAAAAAGCCTGCTTGCATTTACCCTATGTATACCCCTCATAATTTTGTATAATTTGATCAAATCTCCCCTCGATCATCTACATTCCAAGGAATAAAGTTGTTCCTCTTTACTTCTATTTGTATTTGCATAGTTTGTTGTCTTCTGGACTCTGGTTAAACGCCCAAGTTTGATGATCTTTCATTTACTCTATTATGGTTGTTGGTTTTATTGAGTACGCCCACAAGAAAAGGAATCGCAGGGTTATATATGGTGATGTGTGTGCTTTGATAATAAATTTACTTTGAACGGGATCATGGTGTAATCTGGGATGGACCTGTATTCAACACTTGTAGAGCCATTTTGAGAAAACAGATTAAATTTTCCTTTAAACTAGAACTGCTTCTTCACCTTGCATTACAATCAATAATTGTTCACCAATTTTAAGAAGGGGAAAATGTTGGAAGCAGGTAGCATAAATCAGAGTTCCAGGCCAAGGACATCTCCTTGTGCTGCGTCTTTCCAGAATTTGCTGTTTTCTTTCAGATTTCAAATGTCTGATATTTCTCTTAATTCATTACTTTTACTTCTGTTGTAGCCAAGGGATGTTACAAATTTCACAGTGGGTGGATTTGCTCCAATGAGCCCCCGGATCAGCAGTCCGATGCACCCCAGTGGTGGAGGTGAGTGAGTGCCCACTGTCATCACCGCGACTGAAATCTGGTTCAGCCCAACACGACCCATTGATATAAGCCTACGTGACCCTGTGTCCTGTTCCTAAGGTGTGCCCTCCCATTGGTATCATACAATTGGGAGTAAGGGTACACAACAGATAATTTACTGCTCTAAAAATCTAGAATCCTAATTATGACCTAGAAACATACAGTGGATTCCTTTTAATTGGGACACATCGTGACCAGTACATTTAGATCCAATTAAGCAGCTGCCCAATTAGCCAAACCCTCATGGAAATAGTTAAAAAGGTATATATTTAAAAAAAAAGACACACTTCTGTTTAACTGAGTAACAAATTATGGTCTTATTTAAATGAAATACAGAATAAATTAGAACACTATCAATACTAATACAGTACTATAAGGCTGTGTATTAGTTCTTAATAGTTATTGATGGAGGAATTCATCCGGTGTACGCTGCCGTGTTCTTTTGATTGACTGTAAATGAATAAAATCAGCGCAAACACCTAGAGCAGATAATGGACTGCCTTCATACAATGCTTTTGACAGTTGCAACCTCCAATTCTTCATTTTCACTGTAACATTCAAGATGATTGTCAATTATTCAAATTCTTCGTAGTTCCTAACTTGTGAAATAGTGAAATCATTTTCACTCCCAGCTGTTTTTGGCATCTCCAAGCCTAAATGCTTGTGTAACTCTCACTTCGGCTAGCGCTTTAATATAGGGGCTGATAGCCCCCAGCCTGGCCAAACTTAAGAAATCTCGTTTGGGTGGATGCTGCACGATGATTCCCCCTGTTACAAACCAGTGCCCCGAAATAACCCCGACAGAAATCACTACTTATAACTGACTCTATTTGAAAACCTTCTGCTCGAAGCAGGGTGTAGTGTTTTATTTCACTTATTTTTCTGACTTGCATTTTGTGCATTTGCCTTATTTCCATGCTGAGGTGTAGATTGTCTGTGCAATTGGTATATTTTGATGGTTAGTTAACAGCTTTTATTTTTGCAACTATGCAGAAACGGATAACTATTTTATCTTACAGCCCCTCGAGGTGGCGGATTTGGAGGACAAGGAATGGGCCGTGGTCGAGGACGCAGAGACAATGATTTGATTGGACAGACAGTTCGCATTTCACAAGGGCCTTATAAAGGTTTGTCTGAAACAGACTTTTTAAAATAATGCCAGCTTGTGAAGGCCACTTGATTGAGATAATATGCACCACTGGACCTGCTAAACTTGTGGTACTGCCAGTTCCTGATATACAATTTTGTTTTCACTGTCTCCCTAGTGTCAGGTTTTATACATCAATTTTTTAAAGCAGTAGAAATTTCTATGTAAACAAATCAATTATTGCAGTTCAAAAGTTTTGATTCTTCTTCTTGGGCCTTTAGCTCCCGGAGGAGCATAGGCCATTGGTGGCTTCCCATCTCCATCGTCTACAAAGTCAATTGTATGGTTGAGGTTCATCAGTGTTTCTATTATCAGCTATACAGGGGATTGGCCTATAAGCTGTTACAAGAATCACCCCTTGTAATAATGATCAGGGAGGCATAGAGAGAATCTGTAAATAACGTACCTTTATTGACTCAACTGAAGAACATGTGAACTCACACAACCAAATATCTATGTGCACACCTGCAAAGTGAGCTTCCATGAGCTGTCAAAACCTGAAAAAGTATAACACCAGTTAAAAAGGAGTTGCTGCTGCTGGCCACATATTCCTCCCGGTCCTGTTCTCCACATATCCATGGGATACTTCACATCCACGAAAGTTGGTCAGAGTTTCCAATGCCAGCACACTAGAAGCATCTGTTTTTATATTCATCCTTACTGATTCCAATATTACATTCCAGTGTCATTGGTTGTAAGTCATGTGTCTGACTTTTTATACCTCTTTATTGGCTTTACTCCATGCCAGCATCCATTCCCAGCAAGTGACGATCGGTAAGTTATGGTCCTTCATTCTCAATCAACAACCAGCTTAAGTCACACAGAACAGATTCAGACCGCAACAGTCAAAAACCTGTATGTTGTATCCAACCAAATGACACCTCACAAATAACTTCTTATTTGGAAATGATCCCTAGTTCAGCAGATTACCTGAAGCATTTTTGTGTCAACTTTAAAAGAACGATCAAGCCGAGTGACAGACTCTCAAAATGGAGAACAGTCTCTTCATAAAATAGCTGCCTCCACCCCTTCACTCGTGGCAATAACAAAGGCAATTGGTCTGGCTGCTCCCACTGTCCTTGATTTATTTGAATTCACTGATTTGCAGACTGTTGCTCTTTCTGGCCAACAACAGCTTCACCCTGTTGGCCGGCTTAAACCTGTTTCCACCTCTCGTAACAGGGACATAGGGCTGGACTTTGAGAGGCAAAAGTTCTAATTAGTAGCCTGTGTATTGATAATTGATGATCTTCCTGACTGATCATCACTGTACCACCTCTAAAGCAGAAACTTAATGTTTGTTTTATAACTCTTACTTTGTAATACTTTGTGTGGCCTAGTACCTGTCTAGGCAGGAGCGACAGGAAGAGATCATACAATAGTGAATAGTTATTCAACCGCACAGTCTGTGCTATCACTCAGTATGATTTAGCCTCACCTTCTCCTTCTCCCTTCTACTTGTTTTTGTAACCGTTGAGTAGCAAAATTCTACAACTCAGTCTTCGACTTTAATTTGACCACTGGCCTGATTTTTTTTGTTTGGGAGCAGGTAGTGTTTCAGAATTCCCCTCTCCCCCGAAGAGGTTAAATCTCATTTGGGGTTAAAATAGTTATGAATTAAATATTTTAACCCCAAATGAGATTTAACTCAAGCAATTAATTCTCACTTAATTATGGATACTTCACTTCCAATTGTAAATAAGGGTTTAAGGTGGAATGTTTGAGGGGTATCTTTGTCACCGAGAGGGTGGGGGATCTCATTGAAGCATACTGATTATTGAAAGGCCTAGGTAAAGTAGATGTGGATAGGAGTTTCGTATAGTGGGGGAGTCTAGGATCAGAGGGCACAGACTGAATGTAGAACAATGTCCCTTTACAAGAGAGATGAAGAGGGGTTTCTTGAGTCAGAAAGTAGTGAATCTGTGGAATTAATTGCCACAGACAACTGTGGAGGCCAAGTCATTGAGTATATTCAACGCTGAGGTTGATAGGCTCTTGATTAGTCAGGTGTTGAAGGTTATGCGGAGAAGGCAGGGGATTGGAGATAATAAATCAGCCATGAATGAATGGTGGAGCAGACTTGATGGGCTGAATGGCCTAGTACTAATGGTGATAGTGTGGAAAGAGCTGCCAGGGGGAAGTGGTGAATGCAGGTTTGATCTAACATTTTAAGAGAAGCTTGGATAAGTACATGGATGGGAGTGGTGTGGAGGGCTATAATTCAGATGCAAGTTGATGGGCCTAGGCAGAATAATAGTTTGGTATGGACTAGATGGGCCGAAGGTCCTGTTTCTCTGTTATAGTTCTTTGACTACAACCCCCTTCACAGTAGAGCTCTGCTCTTCCCCATGTTACTAATGAACACCTGGCTAATGTTAGCCCATACATAAAGTGACTGTTTAGAAGGACAGTGAGATGGATTTACTGACTGCTGCAGGCATCATCTGTGCATAAACACTGTTCGTGTCTGCATTCCTGACTTGCGGATTGTTCAGGTTATGGGCAGTTCTCAGGAATAGAGCCCTGCCCTATCCTGGGGGAGCTCTGTAGGTGCATTTCGAAAAAGACCCTTTTATTTCATTTTCAGATTTACTAGTTACCCTTGTGGGGGAGGTGTTGCTGTCCTACTGTTAAAGATGCTCTCACAATGCACTAGCAATAGAGTTTTCAGTATTTAGGCTTAACGTCAGAATGCAGTTACACAGTATTTCAACGTCAGGATAGTGTATGACTTGAAGGGGAACCTTCATGTAGTTGTACTCCATGAGCTTGTTGATTTTGTGGATTGGACGGGGTTGTCAAGGTAGCCAAGGTGAGTAATTGCAGTGTGTTTTGTAGACAGTGTATCCTGTAGCCTCCCTGTGCTAAGCTGGTAGATGGAGAGCCAGTTGAACAGGATACTTTGTCCTGGCTAGTGTCAGGTTTGTTGCAGTAGCACTTAGGTCGGCTGGTGGCGCAGTGAGATCAGTGCCGGGCTGGAGAACGGAGGTTCCCGAGTTTGATCCAGTGACAGACTGCTCCCAAGCGCGCTCTCCGTCTGTGCCGGGTTGATGTCGAGCTCGCAATTTGACCTCGTTAAAAAAAAACACACTGCCACCTCCAGTTTAAATTCCCACGTGGAATATTGTGGAGGATCAAATACCCAAACCCAAGAAAATCCTGAACTTGCACGTAGTCTTTGCGATATCAGTGGATGAGTTATTTTATGGAATACCCAGTCTCCGATCTGCTTTTGTAGCCACGGCATCTATGTAGCTGGTCCAGTCAATAGTAATAGGAGGACACTGCCATGGTATTGTGGTTGAATTTCAGTGGTTACAATTTCTTTCGTTGGGGATAGTCAGTGTCATGAACTGTTGTTGGGTGACTGTTATTTACCAAGTATCAGAATATTCTTGAACATCAACCTCATCTGAACACCAGCGTGGACGGTCCCAAGCCTGACTGCGAAGGGAGGTGGTTTGTGCATAGGACTAGCAATCCCATCTGTAAAAACCCTGTGCTACAGAAACACCAACAGTATCTCCAAAGGCCTCATTCCTGGGAGAGGAAGGAGAAAATGGGCTACACCTGGGATAATTTGAAAAAGTGGCCCAGGCCAGAGGACTCTGGTGTGCTGCTGTCCTCTGCCCAGTAGGGGTGATAGGCTTCAGCTAAGCTTAACCTAATCTGACTGGATGTAGGCATGTTTTGCTTCATTGGTGCAAAGGTTCAGCAAGCATTCTCTCTTCTGAACTTGGATGAATAAAGGTCTTTAGTGACACTGCCCTGAGATCCTGCAGTGATGGTTGACCTCGAACAACCATAACATCCCTTGTGTTGGGTGTGAATCCAACCGCTGAAGGGTTTTCCCCTTATGCCACTGACCAGCTTTATCAGGGCACATTGGTGCCCCACCCAGCCCATTGTCACAGGTTAAATGTCCTTGTTTCCACAGGTTACATTGGGGTAGTAAAGGACGCAACAGAATCTACAGCCCGTGTTGAGCTCCACTCCACCTGCCAGACCATTTCTGTAGATCGCCAGCGTCTCACCACAGTGTAAGTACGGAGTTTCAGTGAACCAGTTCCAAAGTGTTGAGGGAGATGTGTGTGCCCAATGCACCAACTGAAATTAACTGGATCCAACCTCCAAATCCTCATGGTGCCCAGACTGAGAGTGAAGCCTGCCGTGGCTCTGGGAGTACATATCCAGCACAGTGTCTGTGATTCCCAGTTCTTGATTAGTCAGGGCATCAATGGTTACAAGGAGAAGGTGGTAGAATGTGTTTGAGGAGGATAATAAATCAGCCATGATGGAATGGCAGAGCATACTCGATGGGCTGTGTGGACTGACTCTGTTTCTGTGTCAGAATGGAATTGATTGCTGAGAGCTGAGAAGTGGATGGTGACTGCTTGGTGCGTTATGCTAGTGGAACTAAACTAATTGTGGACTGATTTTCATTGGGTGGGGGGATTGGCAAAGTACTGGGCAGGGCTGAATGATTGTCTCCTGCTCCTAATTTGTAGGTGATCTGAGATATTGCAGTTGTTTTAAGTTCCAGAAGTGAGAGCTTCTGTTTGTATACAAAACATATATTTAATCAAGTATTTAGATAATTTTATATTTATATTTAATATAAAGTTTAATGTCAGATGTAGTGAACTGATTGTGTTCTCCACATGGTATTTGTTTAGTAAATACTAAATTATTTAACATTTAAATCTCAGGGACTCGAAGAAGAAGGGTGGCTTGACGTCTGCCTATGGCCGCACACCTTTGTATGGATCCCAAACACCACTATATGGTTCTGGATCTCGGACACCCATGTATGGATCCCAGACACCCTTGCATGATGGTGAGGTCACTCAATAGGATGGCTATTTTTTTTCCTATTCAGAGTCTCTATTGCCCATTGGCCATTATTAATTATTTGGCATCGTTGGCAAGGTCCTGCATGGTGGAATGGTCTGAAAGGTTAGATCAGACCAGGTTTAATATCACTGGCATATTGAAGTTGCCATTGCTAGAGAGAAGGTACTTGGGAAGTTGAAAGGTCTGAAGGTGGATAAGATGGTATACACTCCAGAGTTCTGAAAGAGGTGGCTGAAGAGATTGCGGAGGTATTAGTAATGATCTTTCAAGAATCACTAGATTCAGGAATGGTTCTGGAAGACTGGAAAATTGCAAATGTCACTGCACTCTTCAAGAAGGAAGAGAGGCAAAATAAAGGAAACCATAGGCCAGTTAGTCTGACCTCAGTGGTTGGGATGATGTTGGAGTCAATTGTTAAAGATGAGGTTTCAAAATACATATCTCACCACACACAACCCTGAGGTCCATTTCTTGTGGACAATCACAGTTAATACAAAGAAACACTATAGAATCAATGAAAACTGCACACAAGACGGACAAACAACTAATGTGCCAAAGGCAACAAACTGTACAAAATTACAAGTACAAAAAAAACCATCATCATCATCAACAAACACACACACACACACTCACACACACACACACACACACACTCACACACACACACATACACACACACACACACACACACACACAGTGAATATTGAGAATAGGAGATGAGGAGTCCTTGAAAGTGAGTCCATAGCTTGTGGGAACATTTCAGTGATGGAGTGAGTGAAGTTATCCCCTCTGGTTCAAGAGCCTGATGGTTGAGGGGTAGTACCTGTTCCTGAACATGGTGGTGTGGGACCTGAGGCTCCTGTACCACCTTTCTGATGGCTGCATTGAGAAGGGAGCATGTTCTGAATGGAATGGAATTTAAAGAAATCATCACTGAAGGTTAATTTATCTCCATCTAATTTTCCATTTTTCTAGGAAGTCGTACTCCTCATTATGGTTCCCAGACACCAGTTCATGATGGGAGCAGAACACCAGGACAGAGCGGTGCTTGGGATCCCAATAATCCCAACACACCCTCCAGGTTAGCAGACTTCGAAACATTAACGATACAGTACAGTTTGACTTAGAAAGTTTCTGCAGAACTTAGCACAGGTTATATGGTGGTTGATTAGGAATCCCAACACACCCTCCAGGTTAGCAGACTTTGAAACATTAACGATAAATACAGTTTGACTGGAAAGTGTCTGCAGAAATTAGCACTGGTTATGTGGTGGTTGATTAAGCCCATCACCCCTACTGGGGCAAGGGCTGTCGACAGCTGCTCACTAGTGTCCTCCGCCCTAGGCCTCTCTTTCAAGTAGTCCCCAGGTGTAGCCCATCTTTGAAGATCCTTCCTCGCCTGGAGAAGAAATCTTTGGAGCCTCTGTTGGCCTTCCTGTAACTCTGGGTTTTTTTATGGGAGGGAGTTGCTAGCCCCATGCCCAATTCACCTTTCGCAGCTGGGCTAGGGACTGTCCATGGTAGAGGTAGATCACATGATTTCATCTTTTTACATAGTTTATCTGTTTCATTTCTTGCAATTGTTTATTTTTCTGCCTCGTCTACCAATACCATTTTTAAGAGGAAGTATATTTAATCTCACAGGAATGAGGAAGACTACGATTTCCCTTATGACGATGAGCCCACACCATCTCCACAGGCATACGGAGGAACACCCAACCCACAGACTCCAGGTTACACTGATGTTCCATCTCCACAGGTTAATCCCCAGTACAATCCTCAAACCCCTGGAACACCAGCAATGTAAGTACCTGCAAATCTCTTTTTTGGAATAATTAACTATAGCATTTATTTTATAATGCTGGAACATTTTTTTCTGTGTAACATACAAAATGCTAGAGGACACAGCAGGTCAAGCAGCATCTATGGAGAGCTATAATCAGTCAACATTTTGGGCCGAGAGCTTCATTGGAACCAGAAAGGAAGGGGGAAGAAGCCAGAATAAGAAGGTGGTGGGAGGGGACAGAGTACAAGCTGGAAGCTGATAGGTGAAGCCAGGTGGATAGGGGAGGGGGTGATGAAGTAAGAGGATTGAAAGTAATAGGTCAGAAAGGTAAAGGGCTGAAAAGGTAAGAATCTGATAGAAGAGGAGAGTGGACCATGGGAGAAAGGGAAGAAGGAGGGGCACCTCCTTTGGGGCTTTGATGTTTCTGACGTTCTCTGTGGGTTTCTTTGTTTTGTGGATGTCTGTGAAGAGGGTGAATTTCAGATTGAGTACATACTTTGATCGCCGGCTGGTGGCATAGTGGCATCAGCGCTGGACTTCGGAGCAAAGGCTCCCAAGTTCGAATCCAGCCGCCTCCCTTGCACGCTTTCCATCCGTGCTGGGTTGAGCGTCAAGCTAGCAACTCAGCCTCGTAAAAATAAGAAAGCCTGCTAAAAAAACGCCGTCATGACGACGTCCTGATGACTCCACTCGGAGTTAAGGGCTTTCTATATTATATTGTATATACATATACACACACACACACATATACACACACACTCACACACTCACACTCACACGCTGATATTAAATGTACTTTTTGAACTTGAACCGGGGGGGGGGGGTAATAGACAGGTGAGGTGAAGAGAAGAGGTACGTGGGAAATGGAAGAAGGGAGAGGGGGAAGATTACCAGAAATTGAAAAACTTGATGTTCGTGCCATTGGGGGAAGGCTTCCCAGACAGAATATTAAGTGCTGTTCCTCCAACCCGAGAGTGGCCTCATCGTGGCAGTAGAGGAGGCCATGGACCGACATGTCAGAATAGGAATGGGGATTGGGATTAAAATGGTTGTCCACCAGGAAATTCTGCTTGTTGTGGATGGAGTGAAGGTCCCTGAATCAACGTCAAGTCTCACCAATGCAGAGGAGGCTGCATCGAGAGCACCAGATACAATAGACAGCCCCAACAGATTTGCACATGAATAGTTGCCTCACCTGTAAGGACAGTTTGAGGCCCCAGATGAAGGTAAGGGAGGAGGTGAACGGGCAGTTGTAGCACATGTCGGCTTGAAGAGAAGTTTTCGTTCTTTTCCATTTTTATAGAATAAATATGTCTATAGCTGCTACTGAGAAGTTAAAACATGCAGAAATAGACAATGGAGTGCGTAGTGTTAACAGCAGAGAAACAGGCCATTTGTCTGTTTTGTCTGTGCCAGTATTATTTTCTTTGTGAACCTCCTTCCTGCCCAATTTATTTAGCGACCGTTCTATTTGAGGGCTGGTGATGGCTGTGGAGAAGTAATTTTGTTATATGTTCAGCTGGCTTGGCATTAAGATAAGTTCATTCACTTAATGAGACCTCGTGCTTACCATTTATTTTTCCAGGTACAACACCGACCAGTTTTCTCCTTATGCAGCTCCTTCCCCTCAAGGATCTTACCAGCCAAGTCCCAGTCCACAGAGCTACCACCAGGTTGCCCCGAGTCCTGTGGGCTATCAAAATACTCACTCACCAGCCAGCTATCACCCAACACCTTCACCCATGGCATACCAGGTAAGTTTTAAGCCAGTATGTTTGTGAATTACTTGCCTACGGTTTAACTGCTTTGACCACGTTGAGTTAGCGAACTGTACGGAATTGGGGTTCCTTAATGGGTTTGGTCAGGACTTGTCATGAACGGAGATGGGTGGGATCTACAGGAAAGATGTAAATAAGGATGAAAGAGTACAGAGAAAATTTACAAGAATGTTGCCAGGACTGGAGGACTGAAGTTAGAAGGGAAGATTGAATAGTCATAGAGAAGTATAGCACCCGATCAGTCTGCACCGGAACCAAAGTCCTCCATACCCCTACCATCCATGTACCGATCCAAACTTCTTGCAAGTTGAAATCGAGCTGGCATGCACCGCTTGTGCTGGCACCACCCTCTGAGTGAAGTTTCCCCTCATGTTCCCCTTAAACTTTTCACCTTCACCCTTAACCCTTGACCTCTGGTTGTAGCTCCACCCAACCTCAGTGGAAAAAGTGCTTGAATTTACCTGATCTATATCTCTCATAATTTCATATACGTACCTCTATCAAATCTCCTCTCAGTCTTCTACGTTCCAAGGAATGGAGTCCTAACCTATTCGATCTTTCATTCTAACTCGGGTTCTCCAGACCCAGCAAAATCCTTGTTAATTTTCTCTGTACTCTTTCAATCTTACTTACATCTTTCCCGTAAACTGCACACAATCCAATCCAAAGTAGGCCTCACCGATCTCCTATACAACTTTGACATAACAGCCCATCTCCTTTACTCGAGACTTCGATTTTTGAAGGCCAGTGGGTTAGGAAAGGCTTTTGTGGTTCCTAATTACAGGTTCTGTGTCATCAGCCGTGACAGGAATGTGAACCCCACTGCTGACATATGTTTTGTGTTTCAGGCAAGTCCAAGTCCAAGCCCAGTCGGATATAGTCCGATGACACCTGGAGCCCCATCTCCTGGTGCATACAATCCCCACACACCGGGTTCCAGCATTGATCAGGGGTCCAATGACTGGGTAACGACGGACATCATGGTCAAAGTCCGGGACACGTACTTGGATGCGCAGATTGTGGGGCAAACAGGAGTCATCCGCAGTGTATCGGTTGGTAGTGTTTCTGTGTTGTTGTCATAGGCTTGTGAAGCACAAGAACGGGCTCTTTAGCTCATCATTTCTTGTTGACCAAGAACTCATCCATACTAATCCCAACTGGTCTGTAGCCTTCTGTACCCTGGCAATTCAAGTGTTTATCTGGATACTACTTCCTTTTATCTGTCTGTCTGTCGGTCACACTGCCCCAGCAATCCTGATTTAACCCTCACCTAACCAGGGGGCGATTTACAATGACCACTTAACCTACCTGCTAAGTCTTTGGACTGTGGGGGGGAAACCGGAGCACCTGCGGGAAACCCACGCATTCCACGGGGAAGTCGGACAGAGGCTCCTTACAAAACGGCGCCAGATTTGAATTCTGAACTTCAGAACGCCCTAAACAGTAATAGTGTTGTGTTAGTTGCTGTGTTACTGTGGTACGAATGTTGTGAGTGTACCTGCCTCCATTAATGCTCAGTTTCCTAGCAAAATCGTGGATCATCCTGAGGATTGTTGAGTTGCTGTGGCTGAACTAGCTTTCCAGCCGGGGTGTTCTGGATCACAGTTATTTTTCTGGTTCTTGGGGTTCTTCTGGGGGGTCAAGAATGGTGATGTGTTTTAATTCTTAACAAAATATTATTTTGAAGTTTAAGCAAAGGTGTAGACATTTGAAATTAAGTGAAGAGCTGAGAAGCAAAGCAGAGATTCAGTAGATTTAATGAAAAAAAGATGGCGCCTCTGAAAAATCCATCACCTTTATAATCCAGGTAACAGAAATTACTTAGATAAAAATGAACCAATCAGGGATTGTACAATTACAACAAGTGGGTAACGTGCTGACACTTAGCCAATGAAAAATGAGAACGGTGATAAACCATTTTGCAACTCCTATACTGCTTTCACCGAGTGAGGATGAGCCACCACACACTGAAAAGTGCATGAGTTTGTTAAAGAAGAAGTACATATTTGGATTAAACTATGGCTTTAGGCTTACATTAATTCATCTAATATCTTATAAAAGATATTTTTAAAAGGAGTAGATTTCAGCAGATGTATGGAATTCCCTCTTTCCAAAGTGGTTCAGAATCAGCCAGAGCCCTATGTTCTCATCGTGCCCCAGCCTGGTTTTACTCAACGATCCACTACCAGCTGCTTCCCCTCTGCCATCTGAATCCATGAACACAATGTCACTTCTCTTTCTCTCTTTTTGCACTAATTACTTTAATTATTTATGTATACTTTAATGTATCATTTTAAAATTATGTATTTCAATGTAGTGCTGCCATAAGATAACAACATTTCTTGACATACCTGGCAGTGATATTAAACCTGGTTCTGTATTTGTTTTCATTCCCCAGGGTGTAGTGCAGATTAGACAACGGCGTTATACGTTATAGCTCCTAGCAGATCCCTCAGAGCACTTGAACAGTGTTGACTTGTGTGGGGAAAAGCAGTGTGCGGGTGATGTGTGAGGAGAATGTTCACCGCAATGTATTTGCTGAAATGAGTGTGCAAGTTTAATGTTTCTTTCCTTGTAGGGTGGCCTGTGCTCGGTGTACCTATCAGCCACTGACAAAGTGGTCAGTATCTCGAGTGAGCATCTTGAACCAGTCACCCCAGTGAAAAACGACAAGGTAAGAGGTCATGGTTAGAGTCATGGGGTCAGAGAGCACACAAACAGCTCCTTCAACCCACCACGTCCAGGCTGAGCCCCAAGTTCCCTCCTGTAGCAGTAGTTGCTTCATCTCCTTCTGTTCCTTGGTAATTCGAGTGCTTGTCCAGATACTTACTTATGCGTGGGTGTCTCTGTCTCCACTAACTTCTCAGTCAATACTTTCCAACCTTCCTCTTCATGTCCTCCCTAACCTTTATTCCTGATCATAAACCCATGTCCTGTGGCTTTAGGCATCTCTGTTATGGGGAAAGGTGTCTCACTATCAAACCTCTTTATGCTCTCGTAATTTTGTGTACCTCATCGGTAGCATATCAGTCCCCCCCAGCCTATCGAGTCTCTTCTCATAACATTCCAGGCAACATCCTGATGAATTTCACTGCACTTCTCTATCGTTCTTTGGAGTTGTGGTAAAGGAGACTGCTTTTTTTCTGTCATCTTCTTCTGAAGCCCATTGCCTGTCCTGGGTGAGCTCGCCAGAGTCCTCTGCCCGTGGCTTCCATTTTCACCACACAACTTCATAGGTCTTATAAAGGTCCTTCCTGTTTCTTCCTTTTTGGCGCTGCTGTCTGTCTTTCTGTAGCTCTGGGTTTTTATGGGATGGGGTTCCTAGCCCTGTGCCCAACTCTCCTCCTTTCACAACCTGACTTGGACTGAGTTCTGTTTATCTGTGCTGAAGTGGAATATCTGACCTCCCATTTGTTCAGTCTCTTGAAGCTTAAACCACAAATTCAAATAAAGACCTCTAGAAACCCCAATAAAGTTTTGTTCGGTTGAAGTAAATTTGCTTGTCATAATAAAACTACCCAGCTGGCAGAACTTCCTTTTAGTATGGGCATGCACCTACCACCCTGTGCATAAAATAACAACTTACCTCCGACATCCCTCCAATCCCCTTGAAATCATGCTGCTCATATTACTATTTCAGTCCTGGGAATCTGACTATCCACTCAATCTATGCCTCTTATTTAACACCTCTATCAAATCACCTCTCATCCTCATTTGCTCCATAGAGAAAAGCCCTAGCTTGCTTGACCGATCCTCCTAAGACATGCTCTCCAAACCAAGCAGCATCCCAGTAAATCTCTTCTGCACCCTCTCTAAAGCTTCCAACTCCTTTGTATAATGAGGCGACCAGAAAGGAACACACTATTCCAGGTGTGGTGTAACCGGGGTTTTATAGAGCTACAACATTACCTCACGGCTCTTCAACGCAATCTCCCGACTAATGAAGGCCGGTGCACCTTACCCACCCCGTCAACTCGTGTGGCAGTTTTGGACCCCAAGATCCCTCTGTCCTTCCTTCCATTAGGCCTTCAAGTTCGACCTTCCAAAGTGATTCATTTCCAGATTGAAAACTAATAATTCATAGGATTATGGCCTCAAAATCTCAGCATTCTATTGTGAAGAAAATGTGCTTTCTGGTTCAGAAAGCCTTGGCGTTTGTTTAAGAATTGTTTAATGAATGCTCAGTAGCATATATTTAATTTAATTTTAATTTATTTAGAGATACAGCGTGGAGTAGGCCCTTCTGGCACTTTGATCTGCGTTTCCCAGCACCCCTAACCTAATCACGGGGCACTTTACAATGACCAGCTAACCTTCTAACCAGTATGTCTTTGGACTGTGGGAGGAAACCGGAGCACCCGGAGAAATCCCATGCATTCCATGCGGTGGACGTACAGAGATTCCACGCGGTGGACATACAGAGATTCCTTACAGAGGATGATGGAGTTGTTATAGTGTTGCACGATGGGATTGAACTCTGAACTCTAATGCCCAGAGTTGTTACAGCATTGCACGGATCATGGTGCCCAATGAGGGCACTGGAGTGGTGTTTAGAAAGAATTACCTAAGAGATGAGTTCACTTGCCGATGTAAAACAATTTTTTGGTATATCTTATCAAGCAAGAAGAAACTTTTCAATTAAAATTTTTAAATGTTTGAGGATCAAGTATTATTGAAGAAGGAAATAATTGCGTGAAGGTACTTGGTTAGTGAGTTCTGCATAACTTCAGTCTGACTCAATTCCCTACAATTAAGAGGAACTTAGTGGACAAATTGCTTGTTAATTGCCATGCAGACACTGAACTATACTGGAAATGGAATCAAAGTGTTAAAATTCAATTTAACAGTAAGATTTTTAATCATCTTTTAAGTTCAAGCTAATTATTATTCAACCATACATGAATATAGCCAAATGAAACAACACTCCTCTGGGACCAAAGTGGAAAACATATTATCAACAGCACACTGCGCATAGTATAATTAGCACAGATGGTTACAATTTCAGAAAAAAACAGTCACAAAGAGGAAAAAAAAAAGTATTTGACATGTAGTTACAAAAGTATCAAAAAGTTATAAAAGAAGCAATTTCCGCATTGAGTCTATGAAAGAAAATTTTGAGTTTAAATAGCGCTTTTCACAACAAGGTCGAAGTCAAATTTACTGTAATATTGCACACGTCCATGTCTGCACAGGTGCAACGAAAAATTTACTTGTAGCAGCATCACAGGCTCAGAGCGACTGATAAGCAGCACTGGCAAGAAATACATAAATTATAACATGGAAGAACACAATGAGAACAAAAAATAAGTGGAACGTGGTCTTGAGGCCCATTGTGCTTTATTAGTCCCACAGTATTTTATATTGTATGCGACTGGCCACAGCCAGGAAAGCGGTGATTGTGGTGGCCACCCATTACTAGTGGTTGGAAATGAACAGCAAATGCTCTTTTTCCTAGCGGCATAATTCCAAGTCTTGAAAACCTCACAACAATAAAGATAGGTAGAAGATTTGTTTGTGTATTTGCTGCCTCCGCTAATGCCTGAGGTAATTTGTAATTTTGGCTGGGATACTGGGCAAGTTACTGAGAAGCGACCTCCACAGTGATTGGTGCCTTGTCCGCAGCAGATCAGTAGACGCTGTGGGTTTGAGGTTATTGGAGACATTCTACATCAGGGCAGGATTTAGGGTAAAATTCTAACAGGAACTGGCTGACTGCTTGTGTATCCACCTTTGTTCATGTAGGTGAAGGTGATTCTGGGTGAAGATCGGGAGGCTACAGGCATGTTACTGAGTATTGATGGCGAGGACGGCATTGTCCGTATGGAACTGGATGACCAGCTGAAGATCCTCAACCTGAGGTTCCTTGGGATCCTCAATGAAGAAGGCACAGCATCGTCTGGAAAGGATGTATATAGTCGGAAATAATAGAACTCTTCTGTGAAGTTTTGTTCAGATTTTTACCTTTCCGTCTCTCCTTGTGTTTTTGCTTTGATAATGTCTTGCTTTTTGTGGGCAGATGTTAGCAGTGGTTATCCCAAGACTGAAAATACCTAGCTAGAGTAAATGGATGAATGCATATTAATTTGACATTAAGAAGTGCCCGTACATTTTGTAGAACTAAAATCCATTTGAGACTTAAATGGGTAAACGGAATTTTGTTTTAATTAAGAAGACAGAGACTGTTGTATGAAAGGGGCATAATGAGGCTGACATTTGACAATGAAGACAAAGACCTTTTGTAGCGATTGAATGGTACTCCTTTAGGAAGAGAGACTAAAAGCTATTTTTGTAATAAGCACTTGCATAGGTGAGAGAAGACACAGGAAAGAAAATGTTGCAATTATTTTTTAAACAAGCTAGCTCAGAATAGTTGTGTAAATTTCTATTGAAAGCTTTATATGTTGCCATTTGTTTTGGAAAAGATTTGAAGATGCTTTGAAGAATACACTGGGTATTCCATCTTCAGGTTGCAAGAGTAAATCTCCTGAGGTTCAGAGCAGCTTTAGAAGGAGGAACAAAATGGTGGGAACTCTCTGCAGGCCAGATAGCATCTGTGGAGAGAGAAAATTTCCCTGATAATTTCATTCATTTTCCCAAAAGTCATGATGCAAATTGTGCTCCAAGGTCACACAAGTGTTCCTGATTTTGCGGTTGTGATCTTCTGTGCATCAGAGGCAGTGAGTGATGTCTCAGCTGGTTGCAGGAAGGAGCCGTCAGAGGGGCTGTTATTATTGAACTGCTGTGCACAATGTGCAGCCATCAATGGGTCTGGCTGTAGCTTTTAATTGGCCTGGCGCAGAGGAATGGTTGGCGTTTGCTCCTGTTGAACTGTGTCCAGATGCAGTTTCATGAGGCAAATGCAAGTGTCAGAATAATTCATTTGGTGGTTCAGTTCATGAAAGAAAAGGCTTGAATCTGCTTGAGGTTTCTCCAGTAACTATGCTTTTAAGATTTCAGGATGACTGTTTATGACGATTCTGCATCTTCATTCCCCATAAACATAACATCGGTTCACCGGTTAGCGTCTTGGGAATAAACCGTGTGATGCAAAGCTTCAGAAGACTCCCTGAGTAGTCTAATTTTATTGCACACATATATATTACGTTAAGGTATAATCACAAATGTTAACTTGTAAAACATTTACCCCAAAATGTCTATCTTGGGCTAGTGTATCAATTAAAATCAATAAAATTGGAAAAGCCACAAGTGATGCTCCCTATTCCGATCAACTATTAGATTTTCAAGTTAATGTCATTAATCTATGGCCACTGCTAAGATCTGCTTCTGTTGACTTGTTTGCTAAATGTCACCAACTGTAAAATGTTACTTCTGTGGTTTGGGAATACCATTTGTATGGCCAATATTTGAGTTTCTAAACCCATTTGTCCCAAATAAGAGTCAATAAAAAGACTTGCAGATCTTAACGTCTTGTGTTGTACTTTGGGACTGTTCAGTATTGTTTGTTCTCGTTGAGGTGCTGTTCTCTGTGGTGAGAGCCTCCGTAAAGCCATGCCCGCATAGATTTAGATAATGTGATGATTGAAACATAAACGCTTTTTAATCCATTCATAGGAACAGAAATGGAAAACATCCCCTTGAGCAGCCTCATCGTTGAGAAAGGTCAAAGCATAGCTTGCCTTGCTGTCCTCTCCCTGTGTTTCTTGTTCCTCACAGATAACAGTGCTGTGCAAAAGTCTTAGGCACATATATATGGCTGGGAGACCCAAGACTTTTGCACGGTACTGTAGTGTATTTGTAAACATGAAGCAGAGAGCGAGTTTGTAAATCTGGTGGGAGCAAAGGATGTTGGGAATGGTGAGAATGGAGCGCCGCAGGAGGGGTGCTGGGACAGGTGCAGGTGCAGACACACCCTGACACTGAGACACCATTTGATTCCAAACAATTGATTTAGTGATCATTCCCGAATGTCTCTCTGGTTACTTCCCACTCCCTTCCTTCTTCCTAACCATGATTCCCCTCTCCCTGCCCCCTTCCCACTCTCAGTCCACGATTGACACCCATATCAGAATCAGGTTTATCATCATGCACATATGTCATGAAATCTGTTTTTGTTTTTCCTTTGAGACCCGTAGACATATTTCCCTGCTTTGCATGTGCTTACTGTCCACCAAGAGTGAAAATTCAGAAGATACCCAACCACTGGACTGGAGAAATTTCCCTACACTCAGCCCTGATCCAGAGATTCATTTCCTTACCTAAGCAGTTTCTCACTTGAAGCAATTAAAAGTATGAATACTCAGGGACAATTACAAATTACTAATTGGAAATAGATTGTCTCTGGCCTCTGGCTTAATACTCTGTTGCTAGTTGGCGATGACTTTTACTTGATTGATCCTCGGGAGAAACCAGGGTCGGATTATAACATAGTCTGATGCCCATATCAGAGTTACTGTTCATCTGGTTTACAAATTCAGTTTGGTTTATTTTGAGATCTTACAGATATTTCAAATTCACTTAGAGTGGGGAAAAAATACAATCTAGAACTTGTTTTTCCTGCAGACAAATTTATTTATTTAGTGATACAGTGCGGAATAGACCCTTACAGTCCTTCGAGCCACACTGCCCCGGCAACTCCTGATAACCCCCGATTAACCCTAACTTAATCATGGGATGGTTGACCAATTAATGATCCAGTATGTCTTTGGACTGTGATGAGATTGTGGCCCACAGGAAGTGCAGATTCTTTTCCAAAATATTTATTAAATTTCAGGCCAGTATGGCTCAAGATGGCGCCATTAACAGGGGACTTTTAGTGTGCAGCTCCAACGGGAAGTATCAAATACTCTAATTTAGGGCCAGTACAGTTGAAATCCACAGGCAAGGGTAGTTCAGTAAGCAATATTGTTTTATGATTTAAAAAAAAATTCTATTGATATTCAAAGTCAGCAGACTCTGGATGGCAGACTTGGGTCACAAGAGCAATTTCCCCTTAAGAAAAGGGAAGCAAGGAAAACATGCTGAGCTATATGTGAGGTTTAAACGATGAGTCCTCAGACACCACCACCACCCCCCTCCCCCCCCCCGGATACTCCGGACTATCTTGCCGTTGAATGTACAGTCTCTGGAAAATAAAATTGAAGACCTTAGAGCAAGATTGCTGTACGAAAGGGACATCAGGAACTGCAGTGTACTTTGCTTCATGGAGACATGGCTATCGCCTGCCATTTCGATAGCAGTGCTGCAGCCCGGGGGCTTCACCGACTACTGCAGAGAGTCCCTTAAAGGGAGGGGAGCTGGAGTTTGCTTCATGATTAACTCATTGTGGTGCATAGGCGTGGCGATTCTGTTTCAGTCCTGCTCACCCGACCTGGAATATCTAGCAGTAAAGTGTTGTGTATTTTACCTGCCGAGGGAGTTTTCCGCTGTCATCCTGGTAGCGGTGTATGTTCCACCTCAGGTCAGCACTGGATGAGCTGAGCAGCAATCAGCAGGTAAAAAACTGCTTGCACTCATTCTTTCCTATCATTGTGGGGGATTTCAACCAGGCCAACTTGAGGAAATCTCTGAGCAACTACCATCAACGTATCGCCAGTGGAACCAGAGAAGCCAACAAGCTTGACCACTGTTGCACCACCATCAGGAACTTTACTGCGCCACCCCGTGCCTACGCTAGCTGGTCCAATCACCTGGCTGTACTTCTACTCCTGGCGTACAGGCAGAGAACCGCAGCACTGGTGCTCGTGGGAGGCAGAGGGGCACTTGTAGAATTGCTTTGAGTCGGCAGACTGGACAACATTCAAGGATTCATCTTCAAATCTGAATCAATATGCCGTTGTTGTCATCAAGACCCGTGTGGATAATATGTTCGTTTAAGAACATACTGGACAAGCCTAGAAATCCAGGTATGACCTATGGAAGACTATTTTAAGGGAAAAAGAATAATTCTGGTTGAAGTTAGCAACAGAATCGGATGTACGTCAGCTCTGGCAGGGTTTGCAGACCATTACTTCCTACAAGGTGAAATCTAACATCATGAATAGCTATGATGCTTCATTCTCAGATTCTCAACGCCTTTATGCATTCATTGAGTAGCCCACTACTCTACTCCCTACACCCACGACTGTGACTGAGCACAGCTTGAACGCCATCTATAAATTTCCCAATGACACAATTGCTGTTTGCAGTATTTCATATGGTGACAGGGAGGCGTACAGGAGCAAGGTAGATCAGCTGGTCCTATCAGCTGTCTCTTGCAAAAATGCCATCCCCTTCTCACAATTCCTCCGTCTCCACCGCATCTGCTCTCAGGATGAGGCTTTTCATTCCAGGATGAGGGAGATGTCCTTTTTTAAAGAAAGAGGCTTCCCTTCCTCCACCATCACTCTGCTCTCAAACGCATCTCCCCCATTTCATGCACATCTGCCCTCACTCCATCCTCCCGCCACCCCACTAGGAATAGGGTTCCCCTTGTCCTCACCTACCACCCCACCAGCCTCCGGGTCTAACATGTTATTCTCCGTAACTTCCGCCACCTCCAACGGGATCCCACCACTAATCACATCTTCCCCTCCCCCCATCTCTCTGCTTTCCGCAGGGATTGCTCCCTACGCGACTCCCTTGTTCATTCGTCGCCCCCATCTCTCCCCACTGATCTCCCTCCTGGCACTTACCCTTGTAAGCGGAACAAGTGCTACACATGCCCTTACACTTCCTCCCTCACCACCATTCAGGGCCCTAGACAGTCCTTCCAGGTGAGACGACACTTCACCTGTGAGTCGGCTGGGGTGATATACTGCGTCCGGTGCTCCCGATGTGGCCTTCTATATATTGGCGAGACCCAATGCAGACTGGGAGACCGCTTTGCTGAACACCTACGCTCTGTCCGCCAGAGAAAGCAGGATCTCCCAGTGGCCACACATTTTAATTCCACATCCCATTCCCATTCTGATATGTCTATCCACGGCCTCCTCTACTGTAAAGATGAAACCACACTCAGGTTGGAGGAACAACACCTTATATTCCGTCTGAGTAGCCTCCAACCTAATGGCATGAACATTGACTTCTCTAACTTCCACTAATGCCCCACCTCTCCCTCGTACCCCATCTGTTATTTATTTATATACACACATTCTTTTTCTTTCTCTCCTTTTTCTCCCTCTGTCCCTCTGACTATACCCCTTGCCCATCCTCTGGGTTTTTCCCCTCCCCCTTTTCTTTCTCCCTGGGCCTCCTGTCCCATGATCCTCTCATATCCCTTTTGCCAATCACCTGTCCAGCTCTTGGCTCCATCCCTCCCCCTCCTGTCTTCTCCTATCATTTCGGATCTCCCCCTCCCCCTCCCACTTTCAAATCTCTTACTAGCTCTTCCTTCAGTTACTCCTGACGAAGGGTCTCGGCCCGAAACGTCGACTGTACCTCTTCCTAGAGATGCTGCCTGGCCTGCTGCGTTCACCAGCAACTTTTATGTGTGTCAGCTGGTTGAGTGCTGTCACAACAACCTTGCATTCTGTGTCAATAAGACCAAAGAATTGATTGTGGACTTCAAGAAAGGGAAGCTGAGGGAACACACACTAGTCCTCGTCAAGGGATCAGGCGTGGAAACGGTGAGCAGTTTCAAGTTCCTGGTGTCAACACTTCTGAAAATCTATTGATGCAATTACAAAGAAGGCAGGACAACGGCTGTACTTCACTAGGAGTTTAAGGAAATTTGGTACGTCATCTAAGACTGTAGTAAGTTTCTGCAGATGTTATGGGGAGAATGCACAAACTTATTACAGTGGTGAGAATTTGTCGTAATAATAGTAGGCATCCGTTAGTCTCGTGAGACCATGGATTTGCACCTTGGAAGGTTTCCAGGGCGCAGGCCTGGGCAAGGTTGTATGGGAGACCGGCAGTTGCCCATGCTGCAAGTCTCCCCTCTCCATGACACCAATGTTGTCCAAGGGAAGGGCATTAGGACCCATACAGCTTGGCACCGGTGTTGTTGCAGAGCAATGTGTGGTTAAGTACCTTGCTCAAGGACACAACACGCTGCCTCAGCTGAGGCTTGAACTAGCGACCTTCAGATCACTAGACTGATGCCTTAACCACTTGACCACGTGCCAGCAAGAATTTATTATAATTTGTAGTTATTATGTACTGTACTGTACAGCTACAGCAAAGTAACAAATTTCACAAGACATGCCACTGATACAAGAGTTGATTTTGATTCTGACAATTCCACAGCAAGATTTGAATACCTTCCTTTCCCCATGTCCAGATTCAGATTCTCTGGAATGTGTGGCAACACTTGCACATCCTCGTTAATGGAAGTGACACATTTCACTGTTTCAAGATTCTTTGATTATCAAATAATGCATCAATCATACAACATTGAGCTTTGCCTGCTCATAGGCAGCCACTGAGCAAGACACCCACGAGAACCTAATTAATGAAAAAAATAAAATGTAATAAATGTATAAATCAATGTATAATTAATAAATCTAAATCTGAAAGGTATTCTGCTTAATTTCCCCAAGAGTTCATGTTGTTCAGCAGTACGATGTCATTGTAATTCAAAGTTGTTTCCATTTTTAGTTTTTGAATTCATGAATTTGAGGCACGATGTTTTGAATCGAGCTTCGCTTTTGGGTTTCGCCTGCCGTTTGTCCCTCTTTCCTCCCTGTCCCGACCTTTAGCAGGGTCATGTCGCGATCAACCCAACTTGTTGTCTCGCAATCTTGTTCCTATTTCCACTTCGATTGGAAGCGGATCTCAGCGACAGTTAGTATCCCGGCTATGCATTGGCGGAGACGGTTGTCAATCAGAGCGGAGGGTAGTGGCGATGAAGTGGGCGGGACCACTTTGCCCATGATGGCGGCGTCACTCCGCGGCATGTGTAGCCGGTCGTTGAGGAATGTCGGCGGGGACATTCTGCGGAATCGGCCCGGGACCGGCCGCAAGAGAACCGCGCTGCAAAGTTATCAGGTAAAGGCCCACACGTCGCTGACGTGCCGGCAGCTGTCGGGGGAGAAAGGTCCAAGAACCGGCGGTCTGGCTCAGGCCATCTTACAGGAGAAACTGCAGCAGCAGCGGGCCAGGGAGGAGGCGAGCAGCGGCGACCCGGGAGCCGGCGGCAGCGAACAGGAGCAGAAACAGAAGCAGAAGCAGAACACGGCCTACGCTAAGAAAATGGTACTGAGGCTGGCTGGGCTGCTGGGCGCGGGGAGCGCCCTCGGAGTGGTCTATGTTTTCGGTGAGTGGGCGGCGGATCGGAATCGGTGTCCGGTTTAATATCACCGGCCTCGACCCTTTCTCAGAGTCGGGTTTAATATCACCGGCTGTGTCCTCCTGTCAGAATCAGACCGGTTTAATATCACCGGCTGTGTCCTCCTGTCAGAATCAGACCGGTTTAATATCACCGGCCGTGTCCCCCTGTCAGAATCAGACCGGTTTAGTATCACCGGCCGTGTCCCCCTGTCAGAATCAGAGCCTGGTTTAATATCACCGGCCGTGTCCCTCTTTCAGAATCAGAGTCTGGTTTAATATTATCGGTGTTTTCATACCTGGATGTGATGCAACACTCTCCAGTACACATCTAGAAGTTTTAGATGTCATTGCGAATTTCCGCAGACTCCTTATATTCATCTTGAGTTCTCCATATCCCTACCATCCATGTACCTATCCAAACTTCTCTTAAATCAAGTTGACATGCACTTGTGCTGGCAGCTCATTCCACACTCTCACCACTCTGAGTGAAGAAGTTTCCCTTAAACTTTTTACCTTTCACCCTTCAATCTGGAGCAATGCACAAGGAACTCAATGAGTCAGGCAGCATCTGTGGACTGAAATGGTTGAGACCCTTCACCTGACCTTTCATTCACTCAGTCTGGTATGTTGACTATCCATTTCCCTCCACAGATACTGCCTGATGCACTGATTTTCTTCAGCATCTTGCCAGAAGCTGCTAATATTTCCCACATTGGTGGCCGATGGCAGGGGTTCTGTTCTCGCCTGGCTTTCATGAAGGTATGGTCTGAGATATTGGCCACTTGATAAACATGTGGATAGAGTACCTTCCTAATCTTTAACTTTCGCTCCTTCTGTAGTTCTGCCGAGATCGACCCTTACACATGAAATAGCCCTGAAGAAGGGTCTCAGCCCGAAATGTTGACTGTTTATCATCTCCCTACATGCTGCCTGATTTGTTGAATTCCTTCAGCGTTTTGTGTGCATTGGACAAAAGTTTTCCATCACACCATTATAAAGTGTACTCATCCTTACGGTGAAGTGAGAACTTCTTCCCGCAACTCTCCCTTCCTAATTAACATGATACTGGTCAAACTCAATTTGCTTCCATATAATAGCCTAATTTAATGCTTGAATTACTTGTTGTGTTACTCTAAATTTCACTGACAATCTGTTGGAGGAAAACAAGATGTCGAACAGAAGCTGCAGTTCCTTCAGCAGATGGATTGTTGTTTCTAGATTTCAAAATTTCTTGTATTTCCTTAACTAGTAAGTCACTTATCAACTAGCAACAGTGACCTTGCTGTAGAACTGCTGAACTGCATTTGTTTTCTTTACAAAATTATTTAGCTTCTAAGTGACAACTTGACACCACACACTCCAGCCCACCCATCAAATAAAAAGGGTAATGATAGTAGAGCGATTACAAACTGTATCATCACTAGATTCCCATCCAAGTCACATTAACTCTGAAATGTATGCCTGTGCTTCCCTTCATGGCGATAATGTCTCTGTGGTATGGCTGACAGCAGGTGAGTTACCTGAAGTGACCACAGCTGGGCCTATTTCCTTTTGTGAAGATGCTCCTAATTGTGGCATCTTGGAAGCCCCTGGTATGCCCTCTTCTTCCCAGGTGTGGGAAGTAAGGTTGTGGATTGTGATGGAAGCTCCTCATTACCTCATTAGGGAATTAGGGATTTGAACAGGGGTATTATCTTCTCCTTGACACCAATATTTGGTCTAGGTAGCCTCCAACCTGATGGCATGAACATCAGTTTCTCTTAATTTCCAGTAATTTTTCCACCTCCCCTTCCCTTTTCTTCAACTCCCCACCCTGGAATTTTAGTTCTTTGCACTTACCTATCACCTCCCCTTGTGTCCCCTCCTTCTTTCCTTTCTCCCAAGGGCTGCTCTCCTTTCCTTTCATATCCCTTCTTCTCCATCCCTTTTCCTTTCCCATCCACCTGGTTTCACGTATCGACTTAGCTGGCTTCCTTCCACTCCCCACAACATTTTATTCTGACATCTTCCCCCTTCCTTCTTAGTCCTGAAGAAGGGTCTCGGACCAAAATGTCAACTATTTATTCATTTCCATAGATGCTGCCTGACCTGCTAAGATTCCCCCAGCATTTTGTGTGTGTTGTTCTGGATATCCAGCATCTGACGAATCTCTCACGTTTTTGATACCTTTTGAATAGGGTTATGTCCTTCTTATATGGCGTGAATTGATCTGCTGTGGGGTGGAATCAAGGACAAAGTTTTGGTTGAAGAGGTCTTCAAAGTGTGTCTTTCTGTGGGGGATGAGTTCATTGCATTCTTTGTTTTAAGCAGAATTGACTCAGGTGTTTAGTCCATAAATAGTTTTTACATTACTGAAAAACTTGTTCATGTCATTGACTGTAAGTGAGATTCTGAGCCTTGATCACACCATCCACTATCTGTAGTTAATTCGTGGGTTCTTTTCTGGATCGTTGCTTTAAAACATCTGTAGAGCTGCTTTTCTTCTGATTGTGTAGTTTCTATCCATGATTGCATTACATTTACAGTGCTCTGGTTTCCTCCCATATTCCAAACGACATACAGGTTGGGGTTTGTAAGTTGTGGACGTGCTATGTTACCGCCAGAAGCATGGCGACCCTTGCGGGCTGTCCCTAGCATATCCTCAGACTGTGTTGGTCGTTGACACAAACACTGTATGTTTCGATGTACATGTGACAAAGTTAATCTTTAACCAGTTGCTTAGTTGTTTGGTCCTCTTCTTCAAACTAGTCTTGTTTCTTGTTGCAGAAGGCTTGTTTTCCAACAGGCGGTAATAATGGCCGTAACAGCGTATGCTTTCAGGGCAGCCTGTATGCTGTGACTCCTTTAGGCCTGCAGTGTGTAGGTTGTCTCAGAGGAGCTGTCTTTGTGGGGTTCTTGAGAGTGCTGACATGTTTCAATTGCCACTCATTTTTTTGGACAATGTTGATTGCATTAAGAGTAAAGATTAGTCCTTCAAGGAAA
Organism: Mobula birostris; assembly: GCF_030028105.1. Classification (NCBI taxonomy): domain Eukaryota; kingdom Metazoa; phylum Chordata; class Chondrichthyes; order Myliobatiformes; family Myliobatidae; genus Mobula; species Mobula birostris. The sequence goes on along the minus strand of NC_092379.1, from coordinate 3,155,252 downwards.
AGAGTACTTAATGATCAAAACTTGCACAGAACAGATGGCCTGCAGGGCTGCAGTGATCCGTAACCTCTGATGTGCTCTTGAGACCTGAGCTACCTTCAGCAGGCAGACAAAAGCAGAAAAACACCACCAGTGCAATCTCTTCAAAGCAAGCCTCTGTATCCTTTCCCAGCCCAATATCCCCAACACTGAAAACCTGGTTATGCTCGGTCAGCTACTTTTGCCTTACCGTATCACTATACTCACCACTGCGGGTCTGGTTCCACTTAGTCAGTTATGTTCCTCTTACCCATGTCAATATCCCCAACACTGAGGGTCTGGTTACACTCGGTCAGCTACATTCAGCTCACCATGTCAATATCCCCAACACTGAGGGTCTGGTTACACTTGGTCAGCTACATTCACCTCACCATGTCAATATCCCCAACACTGAGGGTCTGGTTACACTCGGTCAGCTACATTCACCTCACCATGTCAATATCCCCAACACTGAGGGTCTGGTTACACTCGGTCAGCTACATTCACCTCACCATGTCAATATCCCCAACACTGAGGGTCTGGTTACACTCGATCAGCTACATTCACCTCACCATGTCAATATCCCCAACACTGAGGGTCTGGTAACACTCGGTCAGCTTCGTTCCCCTTAATGGGTCAGTTGTGTGAATGACACTAAATGCTTTAAACAGACACTCTCTTCTGAGTTCTATCATTGGAAAAGATGGAGAGAGGAATAGTATGGAAATATACTCAAAAACTTGCTTGAAGTTGTATGGCACTCCCTCTGATCCCTGGCTCATGACCAGTCAAAGTGGAGAAGGCACATTTCTGATGGTGTAGGAACCATAAGACCATCCCTTATTTATTTATTTTATATATTTTTTTTATCCCCCCCCCCCCCCTTTTTCTCTCTCTTTTTTCTCTCTCCGTCCCTCTCACTATAACTTGTTGCCTGCTCTCCACCCTCCGGGCTCCCCTCCCCCCTTCTCTTTCTCCCCAGGTTTCCCGTCCCATGATCCTCTCCCTTCTCCAGCTCTTAGATCTACCCCTCCCTCCTGTCTTCTCCTATCATTTTGGGTCTCCCCCTCCCCCTCACACTTTTAAATTTCTTACTATCTCTTCTTTCAGTTAGTCCTGACGAAGGGTCTCAGCCTGAAACGTCGACTGTACCTCTTCCTAGAGATGCTGCCTGGCCTGCTGTGTTCACTAGCATCGTTTGTGTGTGTTACATTTATACAACCCTGAGATTCATTTTGTTGTGGGGCATGTGCAGCACATCAATAAAATAGTAACTGTAACAGGATCAATGAAAGATCAACCAGAGTGCAGAAGACAACAAACTGTGCAAATACAAATATAAATAAGTAGCAATAAATAACAATAACATGAGATAAAGAGTCCTTGAAAGTAAGATAATTGGTGTGGGAACATTTCAAGTAAAGTTGAGTGTAGTTATCCCCTTTGAAGAGCCTTATGGTTGAGGGGCAATAACTGTTCCTGAACCCCATGGTGTGGGTTCTGAGGAAAATAAGCATTCCTATATCCCTCCTGTCAAGCCTCATAAACATTTTGTGTTTTAAAAGGAATGTCTTTCATTCTTTAGAGAGTACTGGCTAGTGTGTTTATTCTGTCTTGATAGGATAAGCCACAACAAAGAAATCAATCTGGTGAACCTTCTTTCCATAAGTATGGTTAGCAAGTACGTATATAATGTGGCATCGGCATCGTCACATTGGCCCATGTAACTTTCTATTGTAATCCGGCAACTAAATCCCCAACACGACCCAATTTACATCGGTGGTGCGCAAGTGGAACAAGTCAAAAGCTTTAAATTCCTTGGGGTCAATATCACAAATGACCTGACTTGGTCCAACCAAGCAGAGTCCACTGCCAAGAAGGCCCACCAGCACCTTTACTTCCTGAGAAAACTGAAAAAATTTGGTCTGTCCCCTAAAACCCTCACTATTTTTTATAGATGCACCGTAGAAAGCATTCCTCTAGGGAGCATCACAACCTGGTATGGAAGTTGTCCTGTCCAAGACCCGAAGAAGCTGCAGAAGATCGTGAACACGGTGCAGCACATCACACAAACCAATCTTCCATCCTTGGACTCACTTTACACCGCACGCTGTCAGAGCAGTGCTGCCAGGATAATCAAGGACATGACCCACCTAGCCAACACACTTTTTGTCCCTCTTCCCTCCGGGAGAAGGCTCAGGAGCTTGAAGACTCGTACGGCCAGATTTGGGAACAGCTTCTTTCCAACTGTGATAAGACTGCTGAACGGATCCTGACCCGGATCTGGGCCGTACCCTCCAAATATCCGGACCTGCCTCTCGTTTTTTTTGCACTACCTTACTTTCCATTTTTCTATTTTCTATTTATGATTTATAATTTAAATTTTGAATATTTACTATCGATTTGTAATTCAGGGAGAGCGGGAAGCGCAGAATCAAATATCGCTGTGATGATTGTACGTTCTAGTATCAATTGTTTGGTGACAATAAAGTATAAAGTAAATCATGCCTAATTGCCTGCATTATCTTGCAGTGATTCTTATATAAAGATACTCAGATCCCTATCAACACCAACAAATTGCAGTCTTGTACCTTATAATAAAAAGAGTCTTTTTTATTGATTCTGCATTATATTCCATCTGCCATATGCTTGCTCTTTCACTTTACCTATAAGTTTCTCCCTGAAGCCTCTTTGCATCCTCCTCACAACCTGCGAAGGCATTTATCTCTGATCATTAGCAGATTTGAAGACATTGCACTTGATTTCATCACACAAATCATTGATGTGAGTTGTAAACCGCTGTGGCAGCTTGCTCGTCATACCCTCTGAAAGTGGGCTTTTTATTCTCAATCCTCAATCAATGGTGGTTGTCTGTCATGTCTGATGATGACGAGGAACCTGTGCAGGAGAGTTTTTAAAGTGGAAAAGCTGTTGCACTGGGCATCCACTCTCAACCCCTGGAGTCTGGGTCCGGTGGTATGAACAAGTATCACAAGCATAGGCTTCTATGGTTGCAGTGGATGACCACGATGTCTTCCATGCCTCGTCGTGCCCTTTGCTCTCCACAGAATGTTGCAGTACCACTTTCCAAGCTGTTGAATCTCACTGTAGATCTCATCAGCCCAGTCCCCCTGAGCTGACTTTGCAGGCTGGGACAGGCATGTCCCTATCTCACTGGGGTATGAGGCCATCGGCTACCCTCACCCGGTTTAGCCCACTGTTGAAGTGGTGTACTGGAGTCTGGTTGCTGTCGCATGCAGACAGCTGCTTGGAGCCACAGGTGATCCAGTGGGGACCAAAGGTGAGTGAGCTACCCTGGAATGGACATGACAAGCCCCTTCACAGGCACCCCCATCCTCAATCTACAGCAGTATGTTCGGCTGATGTGGTAGAGTAGTGGTCAGTGCAATTGCTTTACAGCAATTGTCCCTGGAATATTGTGCACCGGTGTGGTCACCATAAGGAAGGATAGACTTGCAGTTAGAGGGAGTGCAGGTAAGGTTCACCAGTCTAATTTCATAGGTCAGGTTTGTCATATGAGGAACAGTTAAGAGTTATGAATTCTACTATCAGTGGGTTCAGAGGAATGAGAGCTGATCTCATTGAAAAGTACAACATTTTGAAGGTGCACAATTGATGTTCCATTGGGTGACATCTTAAACCAAGAATTAAATAAATAAAATCCAGGTTTCAATGATCAGGTCCAGTGCTTTCAGGAGTATTGATAATTCATTGATATTCTTCATTTTTTCCTGGTCTGGCATATTTGTGACTTCACACTCATCATTAAAGTTAGAAGTTGACAGGGGACAGTTATGGGTAGACAGTGAAAGCCAGCGACGTCGGTATGCCAACTTTGAATAGGAAACAGGTAGGGTGGTTTGAGCAGTCACGTCGTCTGGAATCGGAATTGCATTGGAGTCCAGACTGGGCGGCGGGTTCTCTGACAGATTGTATTTGAACTAGTCAAACTTTTACAATGTTCTAGTAGCTTTAGTCATTTTTCTACCTTAGACCCCCAATATAGAGACTTTTCAGTTCAGTTTCTCACATGAGGATTGGTTATGGGGTGTTTCAGTTTGTGAGATAAGTACTTAGGTAGTTTAGTCTTTTTGTTTCTTTTTAAGGAAAACTGAAAAAAAGGCTGGTGAATGTGGAGAACTTGGTTTAATCGGAATAAAAGAGGAAAAATGCTCAGGCTGACCAGTTCAGTATACTTAATGGTCCTGACTTTCTAACTCAGAGGGTGTCAGCAATGTGATTATCTGGAGTTTGCTGACTGCCAGAGGTGGGTTGCAAGCTAAAAGTATAGCTAAACAAGCCCTGAAGAACTGGCTAAAGTGTTGATTCCTTTTGCTTCAAAACTGTCTTGTTCCAGTGAAAGACAGAGCTTAAAAGATCCTGCCTGATCTGTTAAGTGCTTTGGCCTTTTCTATTTTTTTAATATAAATATTTACGATATCTAAAAGTGAGGTCCTGACATGGGCTAGGGTAAGTTCCTGTTTGCCCACAATTTTTATCACAAGATACAGTGTTGATACCAGCCTTTAAATCCAGTCAGGTAAAGATGCATTGAAATCTAAGGAAATTACTGTGCCTGTGGTTGCCTTGAGACTGTCTTCAGTCCAAACATTGCCTTTTTTTTCAGACTCTTTCCCTCTCCCTGTTCTGTTCTAGTCATTTTTGCAATTTGTAATCGGGACTGGATGACCCATTGCTGGTTCCATTCAGCATCTTTGTGTCCAGTTTCTCCCATTCTTTCCACCAGAGGGTAGTTACAGATGAGCTTACTCTGTAATTAGAACATTTCATAGTTGATCTAAGCTTAACCTCACCCCTGCATTCCTGTTCATCCTTGGCGACCTTCCACTTACTGCATTAGAACTCATGTTCTCAGTGTTATTTTTATTTCCACGGTTTCTCTTCTTTTGCATATTGGTTGTCATTCTTTGTCTGTTTATGTATAGATTTTTCATAAATTCTATTGTTTTTTTTCCTATAAATGCCTATAAAAATATATCTCAAGGTACTCTAGTATATGGTAACATATACTTTGATATTAAATTTACTTTGAACTTTGAACTAGAACTCTGACTCAACAATATTCAAAGTTTCTGCTCCCATTATACTTTGAGGGAGCGAGTTCCATAGACCCTTGAGGAAAAATTAATCACCTTGTTTCTTAACTGAGCAGTCCTATAATTTTAAATTCTAACTTACCGGGGATGTAAAGAGAACATGAGCAGAATCATATAAAAGATAATACACATTAAGCAAATCACATATGTAGGCTGTAGTAACACACGCAGACTGCTGGAGGAACTCAGTAGATCAGGCATTGTCTGTTTCATTTCCAAAGATGCTGCCTGACCTACTGAATTCCTCCAAGATTTTGTGTGTGTTGCTCTGGATTTCCAGCATCTGAAGACTTCCTTGAGTCTATAGAAAAGATAAGTTTGTTTGTACTCCTGTTTCTGCCACAGGAGGGCCCCACGGAGGAACCAAGATAATGCAGAAAAAGTTCTGGGGATTGTGATCCTTTCTGCTGTTTTTTCATGTGGCCAAGTTACTAATAGCATCTACACCTGCCAGTGTTTCAGAATCTCAGATTGAACTGCTGAAGCTGTCCTCTAGGTGTTTGAGTATACAAAGTGTACATTCTCCAACAATAAATCTATTTAATGATTAGTGCTTTTAACAGGCTGGTGGCTTTTAGATGGGCAACCCACTTGTCTGCTTCTATCAATCTAAATTTAATCTGATCTTCCTCTCAGCTCCCTTGGGGATGCTACCAGGAAGGCCATTGAACCATATCATGTCCAATTAATTTGATTTATGACAAAATTAATAGCTTGATGTTTTATTTGCTCAGCCTGGACTCAGGATGAAGCTGGAAGCACTTGAAGTCATAGAACATAAAACAGTAGGGCTGAGTAAAGGCCCTTTGGCCTACCATGTTGTGCCATCCTTTTAACCTGCTGTAAAATCAATCTAATCCTGTTGTTGCTCTTTGCGCCTTGTGGCGCAGTTGGTGGCAACTTTGCCATTTCTCTAGTTTCTTTTTTGGTCTTTTTTTTATGGAGTCAAATTGCTAGCTCAGCACTCAACCCAACACGGATGGTAAGTATGCAGGGAGCTTGCTGGATTCGAACCTAGGACCACTCACATTGAAGTCCTGTGCGGATGTCACAACACCATCAGATGGCTTTCCCTCCTTTGTAGCCCTCCATTTTTCTATCATCCATGTGCCTACCTGAGAGTTTTTTTTTAAATGCTCCTAATGTACCAGCCTCTACCACCACCTCTGGCAGGGTGTTCAACTCTCTGTTAAGAACTTTTCTCTGACATCCCTCTTTACTTTCCTCTAATCAGCTTAACGTTGTTTCCCCTTATATTAATATTTCCACCCTGGGGAAAAAGTCTGGCTATCCATTTGATCATAGTCATCGCTATCAAATCACTACTCATCCTGCTTCAGTCCAAAGAGAGAAGGCCTACCCTTAAGTAAATTATCACATAATTTTGACTGATTGATGTACTAGTGAGAGGCAATAAGATTCAGAATGACAAGGGAAGATTGTTATTACAGACAATAACAAGCTATTGGTAAGCCTACAGAACAGGCATGTAACATGCCAATTACTTTCAGTATTATTGAATATGTAGTAGTACAATCACTCGAGTGGAGTATGATGTTCTTCAAAGGGGTTGTCTGTTGTTGAGTCCTCAGATGGCTGTAGAGGATCATCATGTATTTAACTTGCCTGGTGAATCCTGGCATGTTTCCTCTAAGGGTATAGGTAGTTCTGAAGGACTGGAACAGGAAGTGCTTGCTGTGGATTTCTGGTATACTGCTTTTCTGGGTATCTGCTTTTCAGAGGTAAGATAGAAGAGAACAGCTGAGGGAATACACATTATTTACAAGAGAAAATCTGTAGATGCTGGAAATCCTACTGGGGAGGGAGATGATGGGTGAAACTGGGAGAGAGGTGAGGTAAGAGTTGGGAAGTTGATAAGTGAAAGTGATAAAGAACTGGAGAAGGGGAAACTGGTAGGGGAGAACAGAAGGCCATGGAAGAAAGGGAACAGGGAAGAGCACCAGAGGGAGGTGATGGGCAGGCAAGGAAATAAGGTGAGAGAGGGAAATGAGAATGGGGAATGGTGCAGGGGGGCAATTATCGGAAGTTTGAGCTCTCAATGTTCCTGCCATCGGGGTTAGTGGCTACCCAGATGGAATATAAGTTGTTGCTGCTCCGACCTGAGTGGCGTCATCGTTGTAGAGGAGGCTATGGGCTGGCGTGTCAGAATGGGAATGGAGAATTAAGTTGGGTGCCCACCGGGAGCTCCTGCTTTTTCTGGTGGATGAAGCATAGGTGCTCGGTGAAGTGGTCTCCCTACCTACCCCTTTTCTCACAGATATACAGGAGGTCACACCGAGAGCGCTGAACACAGTATATGACCCCAGTAGGCTCACAGGTGAAGCATCGCTTCACCTGGAAGGATGGTTTGAGGCCCTGAATGGTATTGAGGGTGGAGGTGTAGGGGCAGGTGTGGTACTTGTTCTGCTTGCAAGAATGTCCACTCTTATTAAATTCTTCCTTCCTCAGCCTTGTATCTCTTTCACCAATCGACTTCACCAACCACTTTAATTCACTTCTTCCTCTCTCCCGGTTTCACGCAACCACCTACTGCCTTGTACTTCTTTCTCCCCTCCCCCCCCTTACTCCGACTGTTTACTTTTTTCCATAGATCCATGCACGTTATATAGTATCTTTGGATCATGCAAAGCATCCAACGTCTTTCAGGTATGCTCCATATAAAGAGATATTAGAGCAGGTGAATATGGATGGAAACTAGTAAGCACAGAATTAGCTAAGATTTGCCTCATTTCATTAATATATTATACAAAAGTGTTTACTGTATCAAAAGGTGACCAGCTCCATCAAGGGGACTCGCCTCCTCAGCATCAAGGACACTTTCAAAAGGTGATGCCTGAAAAAGGTGACGTCCATCATTAAGGACCCCCATCACCCGAGGCATGCCCTCTTCTCATTGCTACCACCAGGAAGGAGGTACAGGAGCCTGAAGGCACACACTCAATGTCTTTGGGACAGCTTCTTCTCTTATGCTATCAGATTTCTGAATGGACATTGAATCCATGAACACTGCCTCACTGCTTTATGTGTGTGTGTATTTATGTATGTATGTCCTATTGCTGCAATTTATAGTTTTTATTATAAGATGTTGCAGTCTGTTGCTGCCACAGAACAACAAATTTCATGGCATAAACTTGATTCTGGACTATGCAGTCACTAAAACTGAATGAAATGGTACAAGACTTTGGAAATAATCAACAGGTCAGGGAAGGCATCAGAGTAGAGTTTTGTTTTAGGGCAAGCAGAGGAAATTATCAAGTGATTTAAAAATGAAAATTTTAAGTTTTGGATGTTCAATGAGTGCAGTGTAACGGGAATGAGAATGCATGGTTGCATGCAGTTACTGTGTATAAGGCATTTCACAGAATCATTCGGCATTTGGGTGAGATTTATGTTGTCTGGGAGTTGCAGTGCTGAAGCGTTTAAGGGGCCAAGTTTGAAAACATCAAGAAAGTTTTCAGCTGAAAGTGGATTGAGGGAGAAGAGCAGAGCCAGAAGGAAGCAGGTGGTCTTTGGGATGAAATGCATACAGTGTACTGTATAACTTAACAGATGGATCCTGCTTGACACGTCTCACACTTTTCACTTGCTCTTCTCACATGATCTCCACAAGTAACTTCGAAAGCCCCACGCTAGTCTAATCGGACTCCAGGCCTTGCTGATCAGAAGGTTTAATGATCTGTGAACTGAAAATAGGCTTCATGGCACTGGGTGATGAGTTCTGGGCAAGACAGTCGAAAGCTTTTCTATTATTTCTGAATGTGTCTGATAATCCAAAAAGAGTATAAAAGCTTCCAATGCATTTTAAAAGAAATATTTAAAATATATTAAAATGCATTTAATTGATTAAATTAACTAAAATTAGTATTAAAATTAAAATAAAAAATTGTGTACCTGCACTTGCCTTTCTCCTGAATGGGCTCATGACATGGTTGGTGTGTAGGTAAGGGGCTGATGTGAAGTAGATCCAACCTATTGTAGTGTTCAAAAGTGGTTTGGGAGGAAAGAAAATGCAGGGCTATGGCGAGGGAGCTGGGATTGGATTGGCTGGATGGCTCTTGCATGTTGTCATCATGGAGCTGATGGACCGGCCCCAGATCGCCTCCTTTTGTACAGTAATTCTGTGAGTGCCACCAACTGAAGTGGTCCAGGAAAGTGCTGGTGTGAGGGTAGAATTGCTGATTATCTCTTACATCAGTAAGAAATTGCTAAATTCCAGTAATGTTTCCAGACTTTGTTTAAACATGAACTCAAGTAGTTCCAGGTTTCACAGACTGAGTGCAGGGAACAGCTGATTTCCTGCAGCTTAATTCATTTTGCATCCAGTGTATGTTAGAGGGACATGCATGACAGATTCTCTGTCATAAACATGAGAAAATCTGCTGATGCTGGAAATCTACAGCAACACACTCAAAATGGTGGAGTAACTCAGCAGGTCAGGCAGCATCTATAGAAATGAATAAACATTCGACATTTTGGGCCAAGCCCCTTCCTTCATCAGGACTTCCTATAATGTTGACTTTTTATTTTCCATAGATACTGCCTGGCCTGCTGAAATTCCCTGAAGGTGAATCTCAAGGTTATCATGTTTGTTTTTCTCCTTGAACACCTATTTCATGTATTCAAAAAAAAACTATCAGCCCTCTAACATGTTTGAAGCTGAGCAACTAATAATGCGTATATTTAATTCACTTTTGGTTTGTGGGCGTTTATTGTCCATCTCTAGTTGTTCTTGAGATGTTGGTGATTAGCTGCCTCCTTGAGCCACAGTCCTGCTGGTGAAGGTGAAGGTGTTCCCGTAAAGTTGTTGAGGAAGGAGTTGTAGGAACTTAGCCCCAACGCTGATGAACAAATGGTAGTTTATTTCTGAGACTGGAAACCCAGGCAGATTGAATTATTTTCCCCCTGTGATATGCCCAGATTGTCCACTGGGTGGCAGCACATACTTGTGCATAGTCACTGACTTTGTGGCAACCCAGATCCCTTCCTTCCTGTGCCATAAAACACCTTCATTGAGTTCAAAGTACATAGATGTCACTATATACTATTCTGAGATTCATTTTCTTGCAGGTATTCGCAGTAGAACAAAGAAATTTAATAGAATCAATGAAAAGCTACACACAAAGACTGACATGCAACCAAGAAGGCAAACTGCAAATACAAATAATAATAATAATAATAATAATAATAGTAAGTAAATAAAGAACAGGAAGAACATGAGTTGCAGAGTCCTCAAATGTGAGTCCATAGGTTGTGTTCAGTGATCAGTTCAGTATTGAAGTAGTGATGTTGGTGTCCCATTCTCTTGTTCATCCCTGCCTTCCCCAATTTCAAAGGGAGTTTTGTTAATCACTGGTAGATGGAAACAAGAGTTTCTCCGAACAGTGATGCAGTGTGATCCACATGTCTAATTTATGAAATTAGATGGGAGCAAGTTTCCAACTTGCTGTCACATTCCCAGACATACCTCTTCTATGATGTAAAATCATTGAACAATACTGTAAGTGCAAAATATTGAACATCAGTTAGCAAGCAGTCTCTATGCACTCCCTGAAGTTCCAGTGGATCACAAATCTCAGCTGGATCCATTCTGAGGTGACTCAATGCTACCATTCTGTTTATATAGTTCTTTAGACACAAGAGACACTGCAGATGCTGGAAATCTAGACCAATACACACAATGTCCTGATGAAGGGTCTTGACCCGAAACTGTGACTGTTTATTCCCATCGATGGTTGCTGCCTGACCTGCTGAGTTCCTCCAGCATATTGTGCGTATTTAACTAGTTATTTTATTTCTTTTTGTGTCTCCTGTTTCTTCTCTAAATGTATCATTTGAAAACTCCTTAATTTCTATCAATCTTGTTATGCCGTAAAACTGTGTGAGGAGATCTTATGTAATAATAAGTTAAAATTGGGATTCTTCCATTACATTCCAGCTGACAGCACTGTACGTATAACATGCTCAAAATCTCTGGTTATTCACAGGAAGGTAGATGATGTCATGGCATCAAAAGATGGGCTTAACCCAGGGGTAGGCAGCCTTGAGCACAAATGACTTTCTAGCATGCGTTATTCATTAATTTGAGGCAAAACATAACTAGATGTATTTAAATGGATAATTCCCATATTTCAAGTTTTTTATGGCATTTATTTGGCCCACTGTCCACTCATTAATACGCGATCTGGCCCACAGAGGCAAAAATGTTACCAACCCCTGGTTTAACCAGTCCATCAGATGCCTTATTGTGTTACAATACATTCTCCAATAATTCCCATCTAAGCCCTGTATTTATTTTCTATACCCACTTGATGTGTGGAAGAAAAGAATTCTTGGAAAGCCTTCATCAAAAGGCTTTGAAATAACTTACTGTAGTTGCAAGATGTGGCAATGACCATGCATTATTCCAGTCCTGGTGATGGGTCTTGGCTTGAGTTGTCGACTATTTCTTTCCATAGATTCTGCCTGACTTGCTGAGTTCCTCCAGATTTTATGTGTGTTGCGTTGGATTTCCGGCATCTGCAGAATGTGTTGTGTTCATGAGTTATACTACCAATGTTGCAGCTACATTTTGTTCATCTGTTCTGGGAAATTTGCAAGAAAGTTGCATACACTGCTTAAGCCAGTAAGTTACTTCAAAGGTCAGTGACCCTTTGGGGAAAGAGAAACCGCATAATATCTGGGTTTGATTAGCAACTTAAGTCCATGGTGCCCTCTTCTGTTTAATTTATCTCATTATAAACATCTGCCTACATGCACTTACTCCAGTTCCTCTTCTCCCTTCAATATTTCCATTAAAATCCCATCTGACTTGTCCACCTCCAATATTAAGACAGATCATGAATATAAAGATGCAGCCTATTCTAACCCTGTTGTGACAGCTTATCATTCATTTATGTATTAATCTAGTAAGCAATTTTAAAACATTTTCGAAGGTCTGTGTATCTCTCCCAGCAAAAACGGCAAAGAACTGGACGCTACTTTAGATGGTGTTCAGTCAAGATTCTGTACCTTCCTTGTCTGGGACTCCCTGATAAAATGGTAATGCTCATTTTTATAGCTTCACAGCACCCAGTGCCAGTCTGTGTACAGGTGTAATGCATCCAACAATCTGTGACACGTATCCTGCACTGCATTATCTTGCTCACCTTTGCTGACTTCTGTCACTGAACTTGTAAAATTAAGAATCGTTTTTAAGTGTGCATCTATCTGTTAGCACTTTTATTTTGTTTCACTGCCGTCTTTGATTCCTTCTGACCTTTCATTGCTTTAATTGACCTGGTTTGTTCTTTCAAGTACCCAAACATTGATTTTGAAAATCTCTGCATCTTTATTCCAGTTTTCAATTATTGTCACAATCGCTCCAGCTATGTTGCCTTTGCTTTCTGCTTGTTTGTGAAACATCATGATATATTTTACAGTACTACTTGAATATTAGTTCAAACAAAAATGATCGCTGTAAAGATGAATATAATTAGTTTCATTTGGGAGTTGGTAGCTAAAAGAGCAGGTAATGATAAAAGTATCTCCTCTTAGTTCAGATGGTTTGTAAATAGACTTATCCCTGCAAGCTGCCAAAGTAGCATTATCTTGCTCCGCAGTAAGCATCCTAATCCTTGGCCTGCTCCTGCTTTTCCAATGGATTGTGAATTTGTGGATTTCTTGACCTTTTCCAAATCGAGGAGCAAACAGTTTGTGTCTCATCTAAATGAGTTTGATGACAAATCTGCCAAAGGCTTGCTGCCATGTGTTAGTGTGTGAGTGCCAGCAGTTAAAGCTAACAGAAGTATTAGCACCCCTGCATGTGGCACTCTGTCTGCTCCCCTGCTGCTGCCCTGCAGTCCCATCTGCTTCACCAACTAACTTAATTGGTTCCTTTTGTTTTACATTTTTGTTGAGGAATAAAAATCCTTCCTTGTCATTAACCCCTTTGAGAACTGCTGTAACATTGTTTTTGCTCTAAAGATATAACACATGTGATTATTGCCAGGAAGGTAAACACTGAGCCACAGGAGAGTTTCATTTGTTAATAGAGTCCTTGTTTCCCCCAAAAGGGAAAAAAAAAATTAGTTTTACCCAGTTAAGAATTTGGAAGCTTATTTATCTGATTTATTACAATTTCAGTCCCATTGATAGTTTATATTTTGATGTTACATGTGGGAAAATATTTATATTTCAACATACAACCTTAAATGCAAACACAGTTCTGCCTTAAAACATTGTCCTGACTTGAATTTTGTTAGTCAACTACATGAATTGAATTGTCTTAACATTTTCACACCATGTAGCTCCTTTGCATCATAGAGACTTGTATAAGCAGAGAACTGCACACAGAGGCACCTCCTGTCTATAATAACGTGGCCACGGAGTATATGTTCATGGTCTTCTGCTGCTGTAGCCCAGCCAATTCAAGTTTTGAAGTGCTGTGTATTCAGAGATGCTCTTCTGCACAGTACTCTTGTAATATGTGGTTATTTGAGTTACTGTCACTTTCCTGTCAGCTTGAACCAGTGGCCATTCTCCTTTAACCTGCCTCATTTTACCAAGGCAAATTTGCTTACAGAACTGGGTGTTTTTTGTTTTTTTGCGCCATTCTCTGTAAACTTCAGAGACTATTATGCGTGAAAATCCCAGGAGATCAGTTTTTGAGATGCTTAAACCACCCTGTCTGGCACCAACATTTATTTCACAGTCAAACTAATTTAGATCACATTTCTTCTCCATTTTTATGTTTGGTCTGAACAACAACTGAACCTCTTGACCATGTCTGCATGCTTTTATGTATTGAGTTGTTGCCACATGATTGACTGATTAGATATTTGCATTAAAGAGCAGGTGTACATGTGTAGTTAATAAAGTGGCCACTGAGTGTATGTGCCCTATATTGTGCTCCCCTTCTGCCTGTCCATGATGCCGTCTTAGGTTTTCACATTATTTCAGATTGCTCCAAACTTCAGCGAGTTTTCTTACTTTCATTTACCTTTTCTCTCAAGTTATTAAACGTTTGTCTGAAAAGCTGGTTGGCCATTTCCTTTTGTAACTAACACATGACATCTAAATAGTTGTGTGCGCCTGGAGATAAGGTAGATAAAAGTGTCGATACTGGATCAATTCCAAAGGCAAGTTCAGTCTTGTTACTGTAAACTAGTAGCTGAATTCTTTCTGAGGATCTGTTGCTGGTTTACCAGAGGTTTGTTTTCCTTTGTCACTTATGTTTCAATGTGACAAGATTTGAAAAAGTTTCACTTTGAAAAAACTTGCTTGTTCAGTCCACTCATTCTGCACTGTTGCTAACTATGAGAAATGGGGATTTGTCCGGAGCCGGAAAGTCTAATGGACAAGAGCAGAGGAAGCTGTATGAGTTTATGTTCTTGAATTATTGATCTTGGCCCTTTGCCTAGCTCCCTTAGTTTAAGAGTAAAAGTGCAAGTTATGAGTGATATGAGATAGGAAACTTGTTGAAAGATCTCTGTGGTGCAGGATCACATCAGTGTTTAAAAAATTACGAGAAAGGACAGAGCAATTTGAAATGTAGTACTTATGTGATGAAGAACTTCTGTTGTTTTCATCACTGGTGACAAAATGAAGAGAAGAGAGGTTTGTATTTGACTACTTCCCATCATGACTGTGGGACTTTTCAATGTGTCTTGTAGCATGTGAACTGTCGTCATGTTGGTAATGTTGGAAACCTGGCAGCCATTCTTCTTCCAGCAAGCTCTGCTAGACAGCTGATATGAATATGATATGAAGAACTGATAAGTCATTTTATTGATGTTTGTCTAAGTCAGTAGTTCCCAACCTTTATTTATGTCATGGAGCCTTGCTGTTAACCCAGAACTCTGTGGACAGAATTCTGAACATCCTGACCACACTGTCTGGCCGCCCATTTGAATACAATTGGAAATGTCTAGTTGGGGGGAGTGAGTTGTACTGGTAATAGAAACCAGAAGAAAATAAACTGGTGAAAATCTTAGGGCTGCACTGAGCATTGAAAGGGATAACATAAAAGAGATATCAAGGGTTATCATGACAATCCTGCCACTCCTCTGAATTCTACAGCATTGCTGCGATAGAACTGGTAGATAGAAATCTGAGTGTTATCTAACACCACCAAGAAAAAAATTTAACTGCCTCCTGTGTTGTCCATTTGTCCTCTCTTCCTTTACTTGATGGCATTAAAAGGCCTTTTAAAGATTGCTGCCAAATAGCTATTATTTACTTACCATCTTTGGCAAAAATAAACAGATTATTTGATTGAAAGGTAGGAGATCCAATCCCCACCACACAGTAATTCCCACAGGTTACACAAGAAAAGTTTGGCAGGGAAAAGTCCAGGAATTTTCTTCTGTTTAACTTTAAAATGGGATTGTCGAATATCGTAGATTAATGATTTGAAATAACATTTTTCTTAAATGATGAGGTTTGTTTAAAAAAACTTTGCCTTTTGAGAGCACATAACTAAGCTGCTTTCTAGCATTCAATATGTTTTGCTTTAACACTTTCCTTTTCAAAAAACAACAGAAAAATGTTGGCAGCCTGGTCCGGAAAGCTGCAGTGTAATTAATTTTGTCGCTTAGACATGTGTGTTTGTCTTTGCTACTTTGCAGTAAAAATGTGTCATGTAAATATTGCTTTACAACACCAGGGAGTCCATTCATTTTTGCAGTAAATAACAAGATGTTACTCCCAGCATTGACATCAGGGCCATTCTGGAACAAATCATTGTCCCCTCCCCTTCTCTCACCAAACAACTGATTCATGCTGCCAGAGGATCTTTAATGCCAACAATCAGGTATCCTACCCAAAGTGGCTGTTGTTCATGTTGTTCTCTGTATGATTGTGCAAAGAAGATGCAGAATAAGGCACCAAGTCCAACTGATGGTATAATGACATCCATTTCCTAAGTTTCTAACTGGCTGCATCGCCATCTGATATGGGGTGGGGGTGGGGGCTATTCCACAGAATCAAAATAGGCTGCAGAAAGTTGTAAACTCAGTCAGCTCCATCATGAGCACTAGCCTCTGTAGTATCCAGGACGTCTTCAAGGAGTGGTGCCTCAAAAAGGCGTCATCCATCATTAAGGGCTGCCTTCACCCAGGTCATGCCTTGTTCTCATTGTTACCATCAGGAAAGAGGTACAGGAGTCTGAAAACACACACTCAATGATTTGGGAACAGCTTCTTCCCTCTTGCCATCCGATTTCTGAATGGCCATTGAACCCATGGACACTACTTCACTAGTTTTTATTTGTATTTTTGCACTACTTATTTAATTTAACTATTTTATATATGTACTTACTGTAGTTCACACATTTTTTCTTTATTGTTATTTATTGCATTGTACTGCTGCAGCAAAGCTAACAAATTTCACTACCTATGCCAGTGATATTAAACCTGATTCTGATTCTGATTCAGTGTGATCAGGGATGCATAATCTAAATACAAGATGCAGTTAAGATTGCAACATCATGTTCTCCACCATCCTCCTCCTGCCTTCAACTAAATGCATTACGACATTGTGACAGATTGTGACTGTAATAAAGATTCATTTTTACTTTTCTTTTTCCTGCTATACAGAACAGTAACTTTCAAGATAATCGCACACCACCAGTCAGTCGAGCTAACATTTATAAGGCATTGGTCAGATTGCACTTGGAGTATTGTCAGCAGTTCTGGGCTCCTTATCTAAGAATATAGGCATTGCATTGGAGCGGGTCCAGAGGAGAGTCATTTAAATGATTCCAGGAATGAAAGAGTTAACATATGAGGAGCATTTGATGGCTGTGGGCCTGTAGTTGCTGGAGTTTGGAAGAATGAGGGGGAATCTCATTGAAACCTATTGAATATCGAAAGGCCTAGACAGCGGTCCCATAGTGGGGGAGTGTAGAACCAGAGGGTACACTCTCAGAATGGAGGGATGTCCCTTTAGAACAGAGATGAGGACAAATGTCTTTAGCCAAGGGTTGGTGAATCTGTGGAATTCATTGCACAGAGAGCCGTGGAAGCCACGTCCAAGGCATTGTGTATGTTTAAAGTGGAGGTTGATAGTTCTTGATTCGTCAAAGTATCAAAGGTTACAGGGAGAAGGCAAGAGAATGGGATTGAGAGGTATATTAAATCAGCCATGACAGAATGGCAGAGCAGATTCAATGAGCCGAATGGCCTACTACTGCTCCTGTGTTTTACTGTTTTATTTGCTGGAGTTTTTTTAGTTTATAGTTTTTTTCTTTGTTTGTACAACTTTGAGCTACACTGAGTTTGTGAGGGGGTGTTGGTACCTTTACCATCAGAATAGTTCAAAATATTTCCCATAGATTTCCAGAAATTTAAATTATGAATATTGTATTGTGACTGTTGCGGAAACATCAGCAAGAATGGCAGCTGAACCTTCCATATTAAGATTTTCGGTTAATAGTGTTGTGTTATAAAAAGAGGGATGAAAGCAATATTGGTTCAGGAAATAATTGCATCTCTGGCAGATAATGTGTTTCTTGCATCAACAAATGAAGTCAGATGTGATAAATTGAGGAACAAATGCAGGCAGTTTCATTGCTGGGAATGTGTTATAAACCTCAAATGTTCAGAGGAATATGGAAGAGCTAATACGCAAGACTAGTTTCTGAGAAGGTTATATTAGTAGGGGATTTCAGTTACTCGAACATTAATCAGATTAGTAGGAGAGTAAATGGTATGGAAGGTGTGGAGTTCATTTATGAGAATCACTACACAGTAAGAACAATGAGAAAGGAGCAATTCTGAACTGTGCTTAGGGAATGAAGTGGGCAAATGGGAAGAGCAGTAGCTGGAGAATGTTCTTGAGGGAACACTCAATTAATTAGATTTCGCATACTTTTATGGACAAGTTCAGAGTAAATTTTATTATCAAAGTATATATATGTCAG
The DNA here is from genome assembly GCF_030028105.1 of Mobula birostris. Lineage (NCBI taxonomy): Eukaryota > Metazoa > Chordata > Chondrichthyes > Myliobatiformes > Myliobatidae > Mobula > Mobula birostris. The sequence goes on along the minus strand of NC_092379.1, from coordinate 3,137,180 downwards.
CAAATACAACCCTGAGATTCATTTTCCTGTGGGCATACTCAGTAAATCTATAGAGTAGTAACTGTAACAGGATCAATGAAAGATCAACCAGAGTGCAGAAGACAACAGTGTGCAAATGCGAATGTAAATAAATAGCAATAAATAATGAGAACATGAAATAATTAGATAAAGAGTCCTTAAAGTGAGATTATTGGTTGTGGGGACACCTCAATAGATGGGCAAGTGAGTGTAGTTATCCCCTTTTGTTCAAGAGCCTGATGGTTGTGGGGTAGTAACTGTTCTTGAACCTGGTGGTGCAAGTCCTGAGGGTCTTGTACCTTCTACCCAATGGCACCAGTAAGAAAAGAGCATGGCCTGGGTGGGGGATCTCTGATGATAGATGCTTCTTTTTTGCGATGGTGTTAAGTGTAGGTGTACTGGATGGTTACCTGGAGTAAAGGGTTTATAATTATAGAACACCGGATTTATCAAGCTGAAATATGAGATGACAAAAATGGAAGAGGAGCTATTTTAAGGTAAATTCGAGAGTCAGACAGTGGGAAGCTTTCCAAGGGGGAAAAAGTTCATTAGGATTCAGATCAAATACATTTCCACTAATACAAAAATCAATTCTCCCAAATATTGACTCCCCCTCCCCCACCCTTTTCTCCCCAGTTCCCCACTCAGCATATGTTGAGGAATGTGCATTGTGGGATGCAACATAAAACTGAGAGCTTAACTCTGCAGAAAGTCTATAGAAATGAACTTAAAAGAAGATGTGGATGTTAAAGTCATAAATATATATAGAGTTATACAGTGCCAGGGTGCCACATGAAATAGAATCAGCAGGTAAGATCAAGTATGATAGTCTCTTTTTGTGAATGCGTGAAAGTAGGCATCATAGAATACTGAGGTGGATGAGGTAGATAAACAACATATGACAAATTAAAAGCGTGAACCAGTTTCTGGGAAACAGTGATTTCTTATAGTTATGATTTAGGATATCTTGCTTTCTTTTCATTTCTCTTGTTCCTGTAAGGCCAATGTCGGAACTGCGTTCTATTCTGTTGATGAATCAGAACATTCCTGACAGTAGTGACAGCTGAGTAGTGGACTGTTGCTATTTATGCTGGATGTCTATATATTCCGGATGTAAGGGTTTTATTCTCAATGCCCTCCTTCAAATACCTCAATTTTGAGTGGTCATGGGTTCACAGCAGATGGTAGGCATATTGCATTTTTGCCAAGAATGTTTATTCACGACCGAGATAGTGTTGGTATCAGGCATCTCAATGAAGGAGTCTGTCCAAAACAAAGTTCTGGCGATGTTGGCTAACATTGATTTGCTTATTCTGGTGGTTCCAGAAGATTTTGCAAAGGCAGTCGTGCCAGTATTGGTATTTTCCGACTCTTCAGGTAGCCAAAGTAATAAAATATATAAAAGAGCATGGATTACTGCTGTACAGTAAAACATGAACTTTGTGCAGAGTTTGATATTCAAGAACCCTAATTTTTAGTTGTCCAAGGCTGTGCTGGTGGACTGAGGCACTGGTAAATTTCAACATTGATATCTCGCTATGGGGGCAGGGGGGGCACGGTGAGTAGTGGATAGATAGAACAATTGGAAAATTTCTGATAGGGTGAGGCCAGAGTTATGATGATAAGTTATTGATGAAGCATGTATTTTAAGAATCACTTTATTGCATTTGTTATGATAGACTCCCGTGCATTGCTTCCACTACTAATGTCAGTAATATCACTCATGATAATGTACTGTAAGCCACTGTTAGGTGTGTAGATTTCTTTTTGTTCTCTCCCTCAGTTTTTAAATAATAGGGTTACATTTGCAACACCTGCCCAAATCTGTAGCTACTGTTCTATAATCTATAAGTAGGCATTATTGTACTCTGGGATTTATGAACATATAATGTTATTAATTTCTCCAGTACTGCTTGAATTCCTCTTCAGTGTACTGCGCTAAAAAATTATCTACTTCCTTGAAGATTTTGGAGGTCCTTCTAATTTATAGATTTAAACAGCAAAGTTACGGATTTATGATGTATGCTCCTTACCACTGAACTTTAGAATTTCAATAGGATCTGCAAGGATGTCCACATCATCCTCAAAGGTGTACCTCAAGAATACATGCAAAGGTGCATCTCCAGGGTGTGTTCTTAGCTCAATGTTTTGCTTTCTGCACACTCGTGACTTAGTGGATAGGTGCAAGTGAAATGCCATCTATAAATCCACTGTTGGCAGAATCTCGGATGCCTAGCTAAAATGGATGTGGAGAGGATGTGTCTAATAGTGGGAGAGTCTAGGACCAGAGGGAACAGCTTCGGAATAGGACATATTTATAACAGAGATGAAGAGGAATTTCTTTAGCCAAAGTGTGGTGGATCTGTTGAACTCATTGCCACAGATGGCTCTGGAAGCCAAGTCATTGGGCATATTCTTCTCCTATTTCTTATGGTAACAAGGAGGCATTTAGGAATGAAATAGATTGGCTAGTTGAGTCATGTCGCAACAATAACCTTACATTCAACATCATTAGGACCAAGGAGTTCATTGTGGACTTCAGGAAGGGGAAAGACAGAACACACAGCAGTCTTCATCGAGGAGTCAGCTATGAAAAGGGTAAGTAGCTTCAAGTTCCTGGGTGTCAACATCTCAGAAGATCTTTCCTGGACCCAACACACTGATAGGAAGAAGGCGCACCAGTTTTGGTATGTCACCAAACACTTTAGCAATTTTTTACAGATGTACCATGGAAGGCATTCTAACTGTATCACCATCTGGTATGGGGGCGCAAAGCACAAGACTGGAAAAAATACTCCAGTGAGTTGTCTTCAAAAGGCGATGCCTCAAGAAGTGGGCATCATCATTAAGTGCCCTCACCATCTGGAACATGCCCTCTTCTCATTACTACCATCAGGAAGGAGGTGCAGGAGTCTGAAGACACACACTCAATGATTTAGGAACAGCTTCTTGCACTCCATCATCAGATTTCTGAATGGATATTGAACCCATGAACACTACCGCACTGTTTTGCTCTCTTTTTCCATTCTCTATTTGTTTTTATATATTCTTACTGTAATTTATAGTAATTTGTATGTATTGTGCTATACTACGGCCCCAAAACAACAAATTTAACAACATACGCTCAATAGCTACTTTATTAGGTACCTCCTGTACCTAATAAAGTGGCCACTGAGTGTATGGTCATGTTCTTCTGTTGCTGTAGCCCATCTACTAAAGACTTGATGGGTTGTGTATTCAGAGTTGCTGTTTTGCACACCACTGTTGTAACATGTGGTTACTTAACTTACTGTTGCCTTCCTGGCAGTTTGAACCAGTCTGGCCATTCTCCTCTGACCACTTCCATTAACAAGGAATTTTCACCCACAAAACTGCTGCCCACTGGATGTTTTTTGTTTCTAAGCAGTCTCTAAGATACTCAAGCTACCCCATCTAGCACCAACAGTGATTCTACGGTCAAAATCACTTAGTTCACATTTCTTCCCCATTCTTATATTTGCTCTGAACAACAACTGAATCTCTTGATCATGTCTGAATGCGCTTATGCATGGAGTTGCTGACTCATGATTCACTGATTATATACTTGCATTAACAAACAGTTGTACCTAATAAAGTGGCTTGTGGTAATAAAGCAGATTCTGATTCATCCAGATCATTACCAAGTATTGTTAATTGCTGGACTCATCACCACTTTGTCTGCTTAGTTGTAATCCACAGATCTGCATAATTACAAGGTCAGCCCCTGGCCGTGAAAACGTTTTGAACAAATATATCTGTATAACTACACATTGAACCAATCATTTTTTATAATAAATACCGCAATCAATTTCCAGGGCAGTTTTGTCAAGTGGCTTCCTGCTCCATGCTTTTCTGATGGAGAATGTTTTCCATTTACACAGATGTACCTAGTGATTTCAAATTCGTCACTCTTTGTAAATTACAATATGGTCAATGAACACACATCAAAGTTGCTGGTGAACGCAGCAGGCCAGGCAGCATCTCTAGGAAGAGGTACAGTCGACGTTTCAGGCCGAGACCCTTTGTCAGGACTCAATGAAAGTGATTTGTTAGATAATATATATTTTCATATATTTAAACATTTAATATGCTTGTTACTGCTTCTTAAGCGTTGTAGGGCATACTTCTGTTATTTGTTGGTATATTGGGTACCAAGTTGAGACATCTTATGGTGTCTGCATTTTTTTGTCATCCATAGAAGTTGATGCCCTATCCTTGTGGATGATGACAAATTAGTGTGGTTATGAGGAGGGAGTGACGAGGGTAGACTGAAGGGAATTTAGTTATAAAATTGAGAGGCCTTGACTGTCCATTGCATCCTGAAAAGCTGGCTCTGTTATGGGAGTCAAACTGGACACACTGGAAGCTGTGGTAGAACAAAGGACCCTACGGAAAATCCTGGCAATTCTGGACAATGTTTCTCACCCTCTACAAACCTCCTTGGCTGAACAAAGGAGCACTTTCAATAATAGACTACAACAACTATGCTGCTCCAAAGAGCGCTATATGAAGTCATTCTTACCCTCTACCATTAGGCTCTATAATGAGTCAACAAAGACAGGGAAGTGATAGCGCTTTCCTGTTAGACTGTTTGTGGTAACTTATTTTAACCTAATAACCATATAACAATTACAGCACGGAAACAGGCCATCTTGGCCCTTCTAGTCTGTGCCGAACTCTTACTCTCACCTAGTGCCACCGACCTGTACTCAGCCCATAACCTTCCATTCCTTGCCTGTCCATATATCTATCCAATTTAACTTTAAATGACAACATCGAACCTGCCTCAACCACTTCTGCTGGAAGCTCGTTCCACACAGCTACCACTCTCTGGGTAAAGAAATTCCCCCTCATGTTACCCCTAAACTTTTGCCCTTTAACTCTCAACTCATGTCCTCTTGTTTGAATCTCCCTCACTCTCAATGGAAAAAGCCTATCCATGTCAACTCTATCTGTCCCCCTCATAATTTTAAATACCTCTATCAAGTCCCCCCTCAACCTTCTATGCTCCGAAGAATAAAGACCCAACTTGTTCAACCTTTCTCTGTAACTTAGGAGATGAAACCCAGGCAACATTCTAGTAAATCTCCTCTGTACTCTCTCAATTTTATTGACATCTTTCCTATAATTCGGTGACCAAAACTGTACACAATACTCCAAATTTGGCCTTACCAATGCTTTATACAATTTCAACATTACATCCCAACTCCTATACTCAATGCTCTGATTAATAAAGGCCAGCATACCAAAAGATCTCTTCACCACCCTATCCACATGAGATTCCATCTTCAGGGAACTATACAGCATCACTCCCAGATCCTTCTGTTCTACTGCATTCTTCAATGCCCTACCATTTACCATGTATGTCCTATTTTGATTAGTCCTACCAAAATGTAGCACCTCACATTTATCAGCATTAAACTCCATCTGCCATCTTTCAGCCCACCTTTCTAAGTGGTCTTAATCTCCCTGCAAGCTTTGAAAACCTACTTCATTATCCACACCTCCACCTATGTTAGTATCATCTGCATACTTACTAATCCAATTTACCACCCCATCATCCAGATCATTAATATATATGACAAGCAACATTGGACCCAGTACAGATTCCTGAGGCACACCACTAGACACCGTCCTCCAATCTGACACACAGTTATCCACCACTACTCTCTGGCGTCTCCCATCCAGCCACTGCTGAATCCATTTCACTACTTCGATATTAATGCCTAACGATTGAACCTTTCTAACTAACCTTCCATGTGGAACCTTGTCAGAGGCCTTACTGAAGTCCATATAGACAACATCCATCGCTTTACCCTCATCAACTTTCCTAGTAACCTCATCAAAAAATTCAATAAGATTTGTCAAACATGACCTTCCACGCACAAATCCATCTTGACTGTTCCTAATCAGACCCTGTCTATCCAGATGATTATATATACCATCTCTAAGAATACTTTCCGTCAATTTACCCACCACTGACGTCAAACTCACAGGCCGATAATTGCTAAGTTTACTCTTAGAACCCTTTTTAAACAATGGAACAACACGAGCAATACGCTAATCCTCCGGCACCATCCCCATTTCTAATGACATTTGAAATATTTTTGTCAGAGGCCCTGCTATTTCCACACTTAACTTCTCTCAAGGTCCTAGGGAATATCCTGTCCGGACCCGGAGACTTATCCACTTTTATATTCCTTAAAAGCACCAGTATATCCTCTTCTTTAATCATCACAGTTTTCATAACTACCCTACTTGTTTCCCTTACCTTACACAATTCAATATCCTTCTCCTTAGTGAATACCGAAGAAAAGAAATTGTTCAAAATCTCCCCCATCTCTTTCGGCTCCACACATAGCTGTCCACTCTGATTCTCTAAGGGACCAATTTTATCCCTCACTATCCTTTTGCTATTAATATAACGGTAGAAACCCTTTGGATTTATTTTCACCTTACTTGCCAAAGCAACCTCATATCTTCTTTTAGCTTTTCTAATTTCTTTCTTAAGATTCTTTTCATTTCAATTCATTTTTAAAATCTTTTTATTGATATATAATCTTCTACAGCTATAAAATACAGAAGTCCCACAAATTAGTATATATATAATTAATAAAGCTGAAGGAAAAAAACTTATATATGCTGATGAAAAAGAAATTTTTTTTGTAAAAAAGATTCTTTTTACATTCTTTATATTCCTTGAGCACCTCATTTACTCCAAGCTGCCTGTATTTATTGTAGATCCCTCTCTTTTTCTGAACCAAGTTTCCAATATCCCTTGAAAACCATGGCCCTCTCAAACTTTTAACCTTTCCTTTCAACCTAACAGGAACGTAAAGATCCTGTACCCTCAAAATTTCACCTTGAAATGACCTCCATTTCTCTATTACATCCTTCCCATAAAACAAATTGTCCCGATCCACTCCTTCTAAATCCTTTCGCATCTCCTCAAAGTTAGCCTTTCTCCAATCAAGAATCTCAACCATGGGTCCAGTCCTATCCTTCTCCATAATTATATTGAAACTAATGGTATTGTGATCACTGGACCTCCCCAACACCTACCTCCATCACCTGCCCTATCTCATTCCCTAACAGGAGATCCAACACTGCCCCTTCTCTAGTTAGTACCTCTATGTATTGCTGCAAAAAACTATCTTGCACACATTTTACAAACTCCAGACCATCGAGCCCTTTTACAGAATGGGCTTCCCAGTCAATGTGTGGAAAATTAAAATCTTCCACAACCACCACCTTGTGTTTACTACAAATATCTGCTATCACCTTACAAATTTGCTCCTCCAATTCTCGCTCCCCATTAGGTGGTCTATAATACACCCCTATAAGCGTCACTACATCTTTCCCATTCCTCAATTCCACCCAAGTAGCCTCCCTAGACACGTCCTCTAATCTATCCCGCCAAAGCACCGCTGTTATATTTTCTCTGACAAGCAATGCAACACCTCCCCCTCTTGCCCCTCCGATTCTATCATACCTGAAGCAACGAAATCCAGGAATATTTAGTTGCCAATCACACCCCTCCTGCAACCATGTTTCACTAATAGCTACAACATCATATTTCCAGGTATCAATCCATGCTCTAAGCTCATCCACCTTTCTTACAATGCTCCTAACATTAAAATAGATGCATTTAAGAAACTCTCCACCTCTCACTCTCCGTTTATTCCTAATGGAGCAAACAACTTTGTTATCTTTTTCTTCCTTCTCCCCTACATCTTCGATCTGAGTACTCCCGTTCTCTGTCCCCTGCCTATCCTCCCTCACATGCTGTCTACTAGCTTTCTCTATTTGTGAACTAACCTCCTCTCTCCTAGTCTCTTCAATTTGATTCCCACCCCCCAACCATTCTAGTTTAAAGTCTCCTCAGTAACCTTCGCAAATCTCCCCGCCAGGATATTGGTCCCCCTAGGATTCAAGTACAACTCGTCCTTTTTGTACAGGTCACACCTGCTCCAAAAGAGGTCCCAATGATCCAAAAACTTGAATCCCTGCCCCCTGCTCCAATCCCTCAGCCACACATTTATCCTCCACCTCATTCCATTCCTACTCGCACTGTCACATGGCACAGGCAGTAATCCTGGGATTACTAACTTTGCGGTCCTTCTTCTCAACTCCCTTCCTAACTCCCTATATTCTCCTTTCAGGACCTCTTCCCTTTTCCTACCTATGTCATTGGTACCTATATGTACCACGACCTCTGGCTCCTCACCCTCCCACTTTAGGATATCTTGGACGCGATCAGAAACATCCCGGACCCTGGCACCAGGGAGGCAAACTACCATCTGGGTCTCTTGACTGCGTCCACAGAATCGCCTATCTGACCCCTAACTATCGAGTCCCCTATTACTACTGCCCTCCTCTTCCTTTCCCTACCCTTCTGAGCTACAGGGCTGGACTCTGTGCCGGAGGCATGGCCACTGTCGCTTCCCCCAGGTAAGCTGTCCGCCCCCCCCCCCCCCCCCAGCAACAGTACTCAAACAGGAGTACTTATTGTCAAGGGGTACAGCCACTGGGGTACTCTGTATTACCTGACCATTCCCCTTCCCCCTCCTAACCACGACCCACTGGTCTGCCTCCCGTGACCCCAGTGTGACCACCTGCCTGTAACTCCTCTCTATCAACTCCTCACTCTCCCTGACCAGATGAAGGTCATTGAGCTGCAGCTCCAGTTCCTTCACGTCCTTTAGGAGCTGCAGCTTGGCGCACCTGGCGCAGATGTGAACGTCCGGGAGTCTGGGAGACTCCAGAACCCCCCACATCCGACACCGAGAACAGCAAGCTGCCCTCACACTCATGCTTCCCCCCTTTCCTTGAATAGCAGGAAAAATTGAAAGCCAAACCTTCGTCACCTCGCCCATTTCTGCCTAAGCTCGTTGAGCCAAAGCCCTTAAGCCTTCACTCTGCTCCTGGCTCACTCCGCAGCCCACAAAACGACGCTGCCTGCTGTATAAGGCTCTGTTCCTTTTAAATCTTCCGCGCTTCACTGCCCGACATCACATGCCTGCGCAGTCCCGCCTCTCTTAACTCCCACGAAAAACAAAAAATTCAAAATGGCTTCCGCCACACTCCCTAATTTTTTATTCTTTCAAATTTTCTTTTAATATCTGTGTACCTGTAATGCTACTGTGACACTGTAATTTCCTTTGAGATCAATAAAATACCTATCTATCTTCTGCCAAGATGAGACCACACTCAGGGTGGAGGAGCAACACTTTATATTCCATCTGGGTAGCCTTCAACCTGATGGCATGAAATTGATTTACCCTTCTGATTTAAAAAAAAGTTTCCCTCCCCTTCCCTCTCTATTCTCCTCTCTGGCTTCTTGCCTCTTTTCACCTGCCTATCATCTCCCCCTTGGTGTCTTCCTCTTTCCATTTCTAGAAATGATCCACTCTCCTCTCTTATCAGATACCTTCTCCTCCAGCCCTTTACCTTCCCCACCCACCTGACTTTGTCTGTCACCTTCTGGTCTGTCTTCCCTCCCTCCCCTCCCCCCACCTTTTTATTCTGGTGTCTTCCCTTTTCCTTTCCAGTTCTGAAGAAGGATCGTGGCCCGAAACATTGACTCTTCATTCATTTCCATATTTTCTGCCTAACTTGCTGAGTTCCTTTAGCATTCAGTGTGTGCTGCCTTGACTGGATGTTCAGGAGGAGCATTTTTCACTTGGGAGCGAGCTTGATAACTGCATTTCTTAGGTATGTGAATTGGGAAGGATTAGAGATGAGCTGGGGGAAAATCCTTTCCCTCTCATTATATGTAAAAATTACCTAGAAGAGCAGTAACCTACAAGGCAATATGCTGAGAGTTGGGAGTTACCTAGAAAGCTCAAATTTTGTCTGGAAGGGATATGTTGGGCTGCTTCTTGTGCTGTGAGTCTCTTTGAATCTCTTTAATGGGCAGACTAGTGAGAGAAAGACAAGTGCAGAATAAAACTGGAATTCCAGCTGATGCCAAGAGTTTAAAAATCCATTGAACACCATTTTGATTTGGAACGTGTAAAGGAGGATGCCGAATGCAATTGCTTCAGAAAGAAATTTATTAGATTCTCAGAAAGAACATCATTAGATTCTTTTAGCTAAAGCATGTCGATGAATTTCATTACTCATGGATATTAAATCAAAAATACTGCATCTGGTACAGTACTGTGCAAAAGTCTTTTAAGTATATGTGTGTTTTTAAGTATAAATTTTATATACACATACAAATTTCATAACAAATGTGAGTGATGATGAATCTGATTCTGATATGACTTTCCTTATAGTGGACTGAGATTGTGAAGGAAGCAGGGAGAGGAGAATCATGGTTGGGACAAGGGGAAATGTGAGGAGAGGGAGCGGGAGACGCTCTGTAATGAATAATAAACCAGTTGGAATCAAATTACCTTGACTAGTATCTCAGGGCTGGGTGTGTCTGCACCTGCACCACCCCCAGCCTCTGACACTCATTCTCTGCCAGCTGCCCCACACCCCACTGGCAAACCTCCACCCTCATCATTCTCAACATCCTTTCCTCCCACCAGAATCACAAAACTCACGCTCCGCTCCACGTTGACAAGTGCAGTATTGTGCAAGAGTCTTAGGCACCCTAGTTTTACATATATATGTCTGTATAAACTTTTGCATAGTACTGTAAATAGGTTTTCAATGTAATTTTCAAACACCTAATTGTTAAGGATTGTGAATTATTAAAAATCGTTTCCCCTTTCTCTTCCTTCCTCTCCCCCCCCCCCCCAAAATAATGACCACCCCCTTGCAGGTAGTAATTCAACAGATGAAGCTGGAAATAAGGTAGGAAATCTTTAATTGCTTTTGGTAGCAGTGGATGAAGGGTGATGGTGTGTTGGGAATTGAGTACTGTTATTATTTTACCTTGTAATGGTTAAGAATTGAGTCAGGTGAAGAACCACCTTTCATGAGGCAAACTGTGAGAACAGGACAGCTCACTGCTTTTGTATTTCTGACCTCCCAACCAATCCCCTCAGGCTGTTTCTACCACGTAGCCTCTTATCTTTGCTGATAGTTGAACAGATGCAACGTCTGCTCTAGTGCCAGGTTTGCTCTTTGCTCAGCTGGTAGTAGCTGTAGCCTGGATTGATTCTGCATCCGAAGATAAAACTTGTAGTTTTGGCATAATTGACATTCTACCTCAATTGTGTATATTTCCCTTTTTTCTCTTTAGTGGGAAAAATTTCCTTTCTTTACAGATGTACTTAACCTTTGGAGAAAGTATAGTCATAGTCATAGTCATACTTCATTGATCCCGGGGGAAATTGGTTTTCATTACAGTTGCACCATAAATAATAAATAGTAATAAAACCATAAATAGTTAAATAGTAATATGTAAATTATGAAATAAGTCCAGGACCAGCCTGTTGGCTCAGAGTGTCTGACCCTCCAAGGGAGGAGTTGTAAAGTTTGATGGCCACAGGCAGGAATGACTTCCTATGACGCTCTGTGTTGCATCTCGGTGGAATGAGTCTCTGGCTGAATGTACTCCTGTGCCCAACCAGTACATTATGTAGTGGGTGGGAGAGATTGTCCAAGATGGCATGCAACTTGGCCAGTATCCTCTTTTCAGACACACCATCAGAGAGTCCAGTTCCATCCCCACAACATCACTGGCCTTACGAATGAGTTTGTTGATTCTGTTGGTGTCTGCTACCCTCAGCCTGCTGCCCCAGCACACGACAGCAAACATGATAGCACTGGCCACCACAGAATCGTAGAACATCCTCAGCATCGTCCGGCAGATGTTAAAGGACCTCAGTCTCCTCAGGAAATAGAGACGGCTCTGACCCTTCTTGTAGACAGCCTCAGTGTTCTTTGACCAGTCCAGTTTATTGTCAATATAATGGAGTTTCAAAATCAGACTATTGATTGCTTTAGAATCTACATGTCCAGAGATTGGCACTGTTCATACCTTGGATTTATAGATCCAGAAGTGTTAGAAATTGCCCAATAACACCAATGTGAGCAATTAACCATATGCCTTTGGAATGTGGGAGGAAACTGGAGCACCCGGAGGAAATCCATGTGGTACAAACTCCTTACCTGCACCAACGGAACTGGGTTGGTGGCACTGTAATAGCGTTATGCCAGCCACTACACTACATTCCACGCGTCATGATCGTATTGAATGTGGAACATACTCAAGGAACAACGTGCTGCACAGGTTTCTTGTGCTAGGACCACTGATATCAGGGTGGGAAATAGGGCTGGAGATTACAGAGTGAGGGAGAAACGGAAGGATTGAAAACAAGAATGGGAATTGTAAAGTTGAGTCTTTTCTACCAGCAGTCAGATACAGAATCAGAATTAGTTTAATATCCCAACATATGTCGTGAAATTTATTAACTTTGCAGCAGCAGTACAATGCAGTCCATAATAAATATCAAAAAAAAAACGTGTTAATGTGTTCAATGTTCATTTAGAAATCGGATAGCAGCAGGGAAGAAACTGTTCCTGAATCGCTGAGAGTATGCCTTCAGGCTCCTGTACCTCCTTCCTGATGGTAACAATGAGAAGAGAGCATGTCCTGGGTGGTGGGGGTCCTCAATGATGGACACTGCCTTCCTGAGGCACTGTTCAGTCAGTGTGGTTCAAACAGTGGGATAATGGATGAATAAGGTTTAAATGTGTTAGGGTGCAATGAAATAATAATTAGTTAGGATTAATATTACTATTACTCTAAAGCTGGAATCAACACTTTATTGGTATCCTTTGATCTCAATTTCAAAAGCAAATGCTGAATACAAGCAGCATATTTTCAAAGAATCTTTATAAAACATTTATTCATTACACGTATATTTTGAAGACAGGCCAAGACTGTGCACCACAGGAACAGGAGTCTATCAAACTAAATTAACCCAGGTTGCTCTGCAGTATATTTGCAGATTGTTGTTGTGTGTGTTAAGCCTTCATATTAAGGCTGGCAGTGTCTGGACACTTAGTGTTTCTTAATTATCTTTACTGGTCAAAAAAAAGATCAGATGCACACTGTGTGAAGTGTGGCTCCCGGCACACTCCTCATAGCACTGTGAAAAACAGCTTCTTCCCTTTGAGTCAGCACTGATCATCAGCAGCAGTTTGCAAACTGATGTAAACAGGCAGGAAGCATCCAATTCCCTTTTATCATCCGATAGTTCACAGGCATTGAACACATTCCCAACAGATTCACAGGTGAAAGTGTGGCTGGACTTCCGTAGCGCTTTCACCTTGTCAGCTGAAATTCCACTTGCGAGAGTTTCCTGTGGACACATGCCATCACCTTTCACTTATTCTATTGTAGTTAATAAAGACATCTTTATAGTAGAAGATAGGATGCCATTCAGCTCATAATATTTCTGTCAGTTTTCTGAAGAGTTTACTGTTAATACTGTTAATTTCACGCTTCTGAAAGGTTTCCTTACATTTGGAGTATTGTGATTCTTGGGAATTTTCCACTACTGAGAGCTCTGGATGTTTGGTTGAATTGTATACTCACAAAGAATTTTATGTTTGCAAGTTAGGGAAACAAGGTCTGAGAAAAGTTCCGATAAATGGTTATGGAGCATGAGGGATGGTCACATAGGATGGTTGATTAACTTCAAGGGCGACTTGTACTGTTTGTGTCTGTATATTTCTTTTGAATTGAAAGCCTGGGCTTAATGTATTGATGCTGTTACAAAGAAAGTACCCCAACGGCTATATTTCATTAGGAATTTGAATATCACCAAAGACGCTCGCAAATTTCCACAGAAGTACTATGGAGAGTGTTCTAACTGGCTGCATCACTGTCTGGTATTGGGCGGGGGGTGGTACTGTGGATGATTGAAGTAAACTGCAGAAAGTTGTAAGCTCAGTCAGCTCCATCGTGGGCACTAGCCTCAGTAGTATCCAGGACATTTTCAAGGACTCCCATCACCAAGACCTGCCTTTTTCTCATTACTACCATCAAGAAGGAGGTACATGAGCTTCAAGGCACACACTCAATGATTGAGGAACAGTTTCTTCCCCTCTGCCATTCGATTTCTGAATGGACATTCGACCCATGAACACTACCTCACTACTTTTTAAATTTCTATTTCTGCACTACTTATTTAACTATTTAATCAATTAAAATAAATATATATACTGTGATTCATTTTTTCTATACTATGTATTGCTTTGTACTGCTGCTGTAAAATTAGCAAATTTCATGACATGTGCCAGTGATAGTAAATTTGATTCTGATTCTGGACCTTCAGAAATATCATTTTAAATTTAGTTTGATGACTTACTACCATTAAGTTCAGAGGTAATTCAAAATATGAGAGTAGTTCTTACAACGTGGGGCATGAACAGCATTTTGGATGGAAAGTATTTTATTTATCATCCGTCCTCAGATCCCAAATTGTTTGTGTTAATGCAAGTTAGTTGAAGATAAATGTGCTGTAATGCACAATTATGTCCTGACATCAGGTATTGGGATGTTTTGCTGTCACGGTGGAGGGATAAGTGAGGTGCCAAAGCTAGGTTGAGTAATTAGTTCAGCCACTATGATTGCACCCTTTTAGGAGTCAGTGTACCTTGCCCAGGAAAAGGGAAACTTCTCAGAATCGGGTTTAATATCACTGGCACATCTCATGAAATTTGTTGTTTTGTGGCAGCAGTATATTACAATGCATAACAGTAAAAACTATGAATTACAATAAGAAATATCTATTTTTATTATGTATTGCTTATATGTATATATCAATAAACTTTCTATATATATATATATATATATATATATAGTGCAAAATGAAAGCAGAAAAAGAAAAAAAAAATGAGATAGTGTACTTGGGTTCATTGTCCATTCAGAAATCTGATAATGAAAGGGAAAAAGCTGTTCCCTAAAATGTTAAGTGTGGGTCTTCAGGCTTTTGTACCCCCTCCTTGATAGTACCAATGAGAAGAGGGGTGAGGGAGGCCATTCCCGATCGATTCTGCCTTCTTGTGGCGTCACCTTTTAAAGATGTCTTCAATGCTAGGGAGGCTAGTGCTCATGATGGAATGGAGCTGGCTGAGTTTATTAAAGAAGACTTGCAAAGGGAGACTTGTAAGTCCTTTGAATACAAGTTAGTACAAATACGGTTATGATGTTTAGTTGGGAGAAATAAAGTGATGTTTGTGTGTGGGACTTTGACTTAACATTTGTTTCACTCTTTGCATAAAATTTCCTGTCAGAAATTGAAACTGGAGGCTTGGTGCTGTGTATAAAAATTGGTTTGAAGGAGGAAAAAGGCAGAGTTTATTTTAGCTTGGATATTTAATCCGGATAATTGGATATGCTTGGAGAATGAATCTGGGCCTGTCCATAAAATCTTCCCCTTTGACCAAACTTTTGCCATCTGCCTCAATTTTCCTTATCTGGCTCAATGTCAAATTTTGTTTGTTCCTGCAAAGTACCTCGGGACATTTTACTATGCAGTAAGCACTGTTTAAAATATACATTGTTGCTGTGCCCTGCATCAGTCTGTGGTGGTCGTTGTTAATGCAGATTGATGTGAATCTCCACTGCTGTAAACTAAAGAATTTTATTAGGTTCTTTACTCCAAGCACGGCTCCTGAGCACGGTATCAGAATCGGGGGGAATATTACTGGCATGTGTCATGAAATTTGTTGTCTCTGCGGCATCGGAACAATGCAGAAACAAAAATAAAAAAAAGTAGTGCTGCCTGGCCTGCTGCATTCACCAGCAACTTTGATGTGTGTTGCGTGAGGTAGTGTTCATGGGTTCAATGATCATTCAGAAATTGGATGACAGAGTGGAAAAAGCTGTATCTAAATCGCTGACTGTGTGCCTTCAGGCTCCCGTACCTCCTCCCTGATGGTAGTAATGAGAAGAGAAGTGTTCTGAGTTATGAGGGTCCTTAATGCTGGATGCCGCCTTTTTGAGGCATCGCTCCTTGTAGAGGTCCTGGATATTACGGAGCCTATTACCCATGATGGAGTTGACTAAGTTTACAACTCTCTGCGGTTTATGTAGCGTAGTTTCCATTCCTGTTCTCAGCAGCAATCTTCTATCATAAACAAATAACATGTAGTTTTGTATTTTAAAAAATTTCACATATGAGGTACTGCTTCATGTCGAAGAAAAAGTAATTATATTTTCAATATGCACCTTTCAGCATCGAAAGATATGCTGGGAAGCCAAAATCATGGCTCTCAAGCTAGCCTCAGTTGGTGAGGTTTGAACTCCTTTGGGTGAAAGGGTTCATGGTTCCACTAGCTCTGGCTACAAAGTTTGTAATCTAGCATCCTGCTCAGATGGAAATCTTTTCAATGGTTGTTGGAGGTGAAGTTTTTGTCAGAGTGTACTTGCTAGCAGAATTAGGACATTTAAAGAACACTTGCAATCTGCTGAAAGCAATGATTTTGTTGATTTGAAAACCAAAAGTTCTCATAGATTCACCTGCAGCTTGTATTTCACATGTGCCTGGGGTGAGAATGCTAGCACCTAATTCACAGTGTTACATTATCCTCAGCACATGCCAGAAACACACCATTAGGTGCGACTGTGAACCTTGGTGCTTCCTAAGAAATGGAAGTGCTGCTATTGGGTAGCCCTTTGATATACAGACACTTTGAAATGCTGACCAGCCATCAAAGGGAGTACTTTGATTCCCAGTGACCATAATTACAAGGAGTTCCCATCACTGAAAGAATTTCCCAAGAGTTCATTCTTTTGTAAAAGGATATATTGATTTTCCATATTTAACCTGGGAGCATAGCATTCAAATAAAAAAGTTTTTCAGAGATGCCGTCTTAGTGAAAGTGTGTTCGTGTCCATCATTTCAATGGACACTACCTATCAGAATCCATGGCACAGTCATGAAATTAGTTGGAACGTATTCTTTTAAATTTCTTTTTGGTCCACAGTGACCTACTCTACCTTTCTAGTTTCCTAAAAATACTATGAATGGGTCCATCCATGGATGTGTGGACGATTTGGCATGCTTTAAAAAATGTACATTCTGTAAAACATTACATGTGTCTTCATAACCTTTTAATGTGTGTTGCCTTCTACTTCCATTTTCTGCTCACTTCGGGAATGAGAGAGGAGAAGATGGTGGCGTGACGCAGCTCGCAGCGGCCACTCCGGTGGTGATGTCAGTTATTTGTCAAGTAGGGTGCCATGCACAATCCTGATTTGATGGAGACGGACATGAGAGCACGGAGGAACATCTGGAGAAACTTCTGAAATGCCTGCTTCGCTGCTGCTGCTACTGTGGTCTGGAATCTCTAGAGGAGAAGGCCCTGAGTCCTCAGCTTTGCTTGTTGCTCGGCGGCCGGGGCGGGGTCGAAGACGCTCGGCAGGGGATGGTGCTCGGAGAGGCTGTGTTGGAGGGGCTGGTCGGAGGCTTGAAGTTTTCGGACAGACTCAGAGTCAGCTGCGGTCGGGTGCTTCCAATGCGTCGGCAAGTTGTCGGCGCTTGGAGGTTCACGGCAGGGAGAGTTTCTTCCTTCTGCCGCCTGTGTTAGATGATGAGTCGATCGGGACTTTGAGACTTTTTTTTTACCGTGCCCATGGTATGCTCTTTATCAACTTATGGTATTGCTTTGCATTGTTGTAACTATATGTTATAATTATGTGTTTTTGTCAGTTTTAGTCTTGGTTTGTCCTGTTTTTTTTGTGATATCATTCTGGAGGAACATTGTATCATTTGTTAATGCATGCATTTCTAAATGAAAATAAACGAGGACTGAGTGTCCTCATAATCTAATAGACAAAGTAGGGTATTTGGCTAACAGTCTCTGAAACTGGCAGCAAGGGTAAATAAGGTTATGGATATGTGCCTTTTTTAGTCAGGTCTTGGGATACAAGAGCAGAGTGTGGTGGAAGTATATAAAACATTAGTTACATAATTTTGGTTGCCACAGTACTGGTAGAATGTGATCGTTCTGGAAATTCATCTGATTGCTACTCTGGGATGGAGCATTTCTGCTCTGAAAATAAACCAGATAGACTAGATTAGTTTTCTTTGCAGCAGAGGAGGCTAGAGTGGGACCTGGGGACCTGACTGAGGCATATAAAATTATGAGGGACATAGACAGATTAAATAGTGAGAAGCATTTCCCCTTAGCAGGGGTGGCTTAAACTAGAGGGCATTGGTTTAAAAGTTCAAAGTACATTTACTATCAAGGTATGTATAAATGACACAAACTTGAGATTCGTCTGCTTACAGGCAGCCACAAAACAAGAAATCCGAAAAAAAAAACCCAATTTAAAAAAGAAAGACCAGCACCTAATGCGGAGAGGGAGGGAGAGATAATAAGAAAACAAAACAAACAAATCATGCAAACCATAAAGGTATTGGAGGGTGTTTATGGAAAATTAACAGCCAGAAGGTGGGTGAAATGTGGAACGCAATGTTTGAGTGGGTGGTAGAGGCAGATACTTCTACGACATTTAAAAAGCATTTAGATCTGTACTTGCAATGCCACGGCTCAGAAGGCTATGGACCAAATGTTATGCATTAACAGTCTCACTGGATAAATAAATTCTATGTCATGTTTCACAATCCTTTGAGAACAAGGAAAATATGGTATGACATTCCTCTTTCTCATTAGAGTCATTAGCTCTTTGCTGGGCTTCAATTCCATAGATGTTGGATGTCTTCCATAGTCTTGCCTAACTGTGCGGAACGGTTTAATCCTTGAAGATATAGATTCTGATCTTAAACTTCTTTGCTGTCATGTTGAAGTTACTTTTGATTTCATGAAAATTCCTTGCCAATGTTTTAAGTTTGTTAAATTCAATTAGAAGTTACTGTCATAACAGATCCTGAACACTTCAGAATTCACAAATTCATGGTCAGCGATAGTTTCCATCATTTCTGAGTATTCTCATACCAAATTTTGGATTGGCTTGCTGTAGTATTTATCGTTCAGCAGTCGTTGTTTCCTTTTCTCAATTTTAGTTGTTTTTTTAGTAAGTTGAAAACAGTGTAGTCCCTCCAGCATTTTGTGTGTGTTGCTCTGAATTTCCAGCATCTGCAGTATCTCTTGTATCTCTTTGTGGTTTTGGCATGTGTCTTTGTGATTAGCACAGTAAAACTTAGAACTTTGATACCAGATGAGCAGATTTTCAAGTCTCATCTGATGTTATTTTATTAATGCACACTTTTATTTCAGATGTTACACAGTAGAATAATCAGCCAGCCTGGTGAACTGAGTGAGTTCCTGTTGTGTGAAAGTGAATGTGGGAATTTGGGTCCCAGTGATTGGAAGGGAGTGCAGGAGTTGTGAGTCTGGTAAATGGAGGGCAGTGTTGGAATCAGTGCCAAATGAACCATTTACCTGGCTAGTTGGATTTTCAAAGAGTGTGATAGTGGGTTATTGGAGTTTCAGTGTACGAGGTGTTTAATTCTAATGCCATTGTGTTTGTCCTTAATCCCTTTATGCATTTCCACCCCAGGTTCCTGAATGGTTCGTATGAGCACAAATGTAAGGTGATTTGTGGTATGACAAAATCATCTGCTTCTATGGTAGCTCACTCATCTTTGGTTCCCACTGGATCACCTGTGGCTCCAAGTAGCCGTTTGCTTGTGACAGCAGCCACACCCCAGTACACTGCTTTGACAAGCGGCTATACCAGGTGATGGTAGCTAGCTGTTTCATACCCCAGTGAGATAGGGACATGCGAAGTCAGCTCCAGGGGACTGGGCGGTTGAGATCTACAGTGAAACTCAGGAGGTTCTGCAATGCTGCACTGGAGAGCG
Source organism: Mobula birostris (assembly GCF_030028105.1). NCBI lineage: Eukaryota > Metazoa > Chordata > Chondrichthyes > Myliobatiformes > Myliobatidae > Mobula > Mobula birostris. Next base: position 3,117,402 of record NC_092379.1, on the reverse strand, counting down.
AAGAGCATGACAAAACACAGAAGACGTCATGGATCCATTGCGGCCAAGGAAGCTCCCAGTTTGTGACGCTTGTTCGTACCACTGGACCTAGACTTCTGAGGTAGAGAGAGTGGAACTTCCCCAGTGTAGTTGCTTTTCCACCTTAAAAACTCTCCCGCTCAGACATCATTGGACATTTATTTATTTATATATATATATATTTTCTTCTATATTATGTATTGCATTGAACTGCTGCTGCAAAGTTAACAAATTTCATGACACATGCCGGTGACAATAAACCTGATTCAGATTCTGATGGACAACCACCAAATGATCCTTGCTAATAAATGGATTTTCATTTGAAGTATGATCCAGTGAATGCCCAGCACTAGTACAAGTCTGGCTAATTATGAGTGGGAGTCTTCAATCATAGAGCACGATTTTTCGGAGTTTTGTATTCTTGGTGAAAATGCAGGACCTAGACTGAGATTTTATCGGTGTTTCTGGGCCAAGATCGGGCTTGAGAGGAAAAGTAATATGCAGCGTTATAGAGTATGTCCCAGTGCCAAAGAGCAATGCAGCACAATTATGTTGAGAAGTTCATTATTTCTGAATTCGTGTAGTTGAGTCAAATTCTAAGAAGACTGTGTGGAAGGATTGTTCTTGATTTAAATATTTTTGGGAATAGTTTTGTATGTTGTTTAATTTAACATTTCCACACAACCAATCTGAATTGCTCTTATTTGTGTGAAGACATTGTGCATGGCGCAGTTAACTGCTTTCAGTGAAACATGCAAACTAATCACTGGATCAGATCTAAACTTGTGATTCTAACTTCTCTGTTAATGAGATTTGGCTCTTGCAAGAGCTACAGACGTTGTAAATAAAATATGGCATTAATTTTGTAACACTTGGCTATTTACCCTGTTAGAAAGATGGAGAAGCAAAAACAAAACTCTTGCAACTGTTCATGAAATTTGAACCAACATTTCTTATAAGGCTTAATCACAATAGTTGTTTTAATGTTTTGCTAATGTCACTGGCTCCATAATCCTAGATGCTGGGTTTAGCTAAGATTGCTCTAGGTCGGGTGGTGGCGCAGTGAGATAAGCACTGGGCTCGAGAACAGAGGTTCCGGAGTTCGATCCAGTGACAGACCGCTCTCAAGCGCGCCCTCCATCCGTGCCAGGTTGATGTCGAGCTTGCACTCAACCTCATAAAAAAAAACACTGCCACCTCCAGTTTAAATTCCCATGTGGAATATTGTGGAGGATCAAATACCCAAACCCAAACTGAGTTAACTTGACATGGCGTAAAGAAAGAATTCTCATTTCAGGAAGTTTACATGGATTTAAATAGATTCAGCAGTGGCTAGATAGGAGACGAGACGCCAGAGAGTAGTGGTGGATAACTGTGTGTCAGGTTGCAGAACGGTGTGATGCCTCAGGGATCAGTACTGGGTCCAATGTTGTTTGTCATATATATTAATGATCTGGATGATGGGGTGGTAAAGTGGATTAGTAAGTATGCAGATGATACTAAGATAGGTGGCGTTGTGGATAATGAAGTAGGTTTTCAAAGCTTGCAGAGAGATCTAGGACAGTTAGAAGAGTGGGCTGAAAGATAGCAGATGGAGTTTAATGCTGATAAATGTGAGGTGCTACGTTTTGGTAGGACTAATCAAAATAGGACATACATGGTAAATGGTAGGGCATTGAAGAATGCTGTAGAACAGAGGGATCTAGGAATAATGGTGCATAGTTCCCTGAAGGTGGAATCTCATGTGGATAGGGTGGTGAAGAAATCTTTTGGTATGCTGGCCTTTATTAATCAGAGCATTGAGCATAGGAGTTGGGATGTAATGTTGAAATTGTATAGGGCATTGGTAAGGCCAAACTTGGAGTATTGTATACAGTTCTGGTCACCGAATTGTAGGAAAGATGTCAATAAAATTGAGAGAGTACATAGGAGGCTTACTAAAATGTTGCCTGGGTTTCATCTCCTAAGTTACAGAGAAAAATCGAACAAGTTAGGTCTTTGTTCTTTGGAGCGTAGAAGGTTGAGGGGGAAACTTGATAGAGGTGTTTAAAGTTATGAAGGGGATTGATAGAGTTGACGTGGATAGGCTTTTTCTATTGAGAATGGGGAAGATTCAATCAAGAGGACGTGAGTTGAGAGTTAAAGGGCAAAAGTTTAGGGGTAACATGAGGGGGAACTTCTTTACTTAGAGAGTGGTAGCTGTGTGGAATGAGCTTCCAGCAGAAGTGGCTGAGGCAGGTTCGATGTTGTCATTTAAAGTTAAATTGGATAGATATATGGACAGGAAAGGAATGGAGAGTTATGGGCTGAGTGCAGGTTGGTGGGACTAGGTGAGGGTAAGAGTTCGGCACAGACTAGAAGGGCAGAGATGGCCAGTTTCTGTGCTGTAATTGTTATATGGTTATATGGTTACATTTATGAAGAATGGACTACCATTTCGTTGCAAATTTATCCATGATTATTATCTCTTCAGCTGTGTGGGTTGATGCCAAAGGAACCTTGGGCTATAGCCTAGACATGTTCCTTAGATTGTTTGCTTACAGCTAGCTGGGTATTTACGGAGCTTGGGGCATAGGAGCAAACCCAACTAAAGAAGCGACAGGAACAAAGGCATAAGAACTGAAGAATATGAAAACGCATGGGGTTGCCTTAAATCAGGGGTTCCCAAATGGCAGGAGTCCATGGCATTAAATGCAGAAGATTCTGGTTTGACAGATAAGCATCTGATTTCAATGGTTTCTTTTCAAATGAACCTTCACAAAGTTTATTGACCCTTGTCCCAAACATCTTAACCGAAGAGGTTGCTGCCTTATTATTGTTTTATACAGTAAAAGTGGAGTTACCCTATGTAGGCACTTACTTGAATACCCTTTAATCATGTGAGGTATTGTTTTCAGAGGTGTATTCTGTCACTGGGGTGTACTTCACATGCGTGGATTATTACCAGGCTATGCCATCATTGCTGCAAACTTAATGGAGAATGCTTCTGTAAGTGTCAACTTTCAAAGGTGTAAATTCTCACTGGAAATTCTTAGGCAGATGTGTACTTACTTGGACCCACTAGTATTAACTGTCAGTGAGGTGCTGTTTCCCCGATCTGACCTCTTGTCTGAATACTGTCTCGCAGGTGTGTACAGCTTTGCTAGCATGTTTTCACTGGGAAACTGTTTATCCTAGGGAAAGCGCATTACAGGTAGAACTTTGTGGGTCAGACAACATCTGTGGAGACAAAGGGATAGATAGAAGTCCTGATCATCGGTCCTCAGTTCTGATGGAAGGTCTCAGCCTGAAATGTCGACTGTATCTTTTCTGTAGATGCTGCCTGGCCTGCTGAATTCCTCCAGCACTTTGTGTGTGTTGCATATATAGAATCTTCACCCCTTTGCTGTCTCCAACGTCTGTCACTTTCTCCATCTCTCTCCCCCCAAAGTTCCATTTTCCCATCGACCCTTCTTCTGTCAGATCCACCGATCATTTGCTGGCTCCTGCTTGGCCTTTTCCCCCTCACCCTCTCCACTTATGCTTATAGGCCTAAATGCAGAATCTTGACTTGAAATGACGATTATCCTTTTGCCTCCACAGATGCTGCCTGATGTTTTGAGTGCCTCCTGCAGCTTGTTTTTATTTTGTTCCAGATCCCAATATCTACAGCCCCTTGTGCCTCCATTGTCCCAGGGAATTATATCTTGTGGCAAAATTACAACCTAAAATGTAATATCTTTAGATCTTTTTTTTCTTCTTCTTAAGCCCCTCTGGGCATAGGCTGTTGACAGCAGCTCACCAGAGTCCTCTGTCCTGGGCCAATGGAAGGATGATTGTCTCTGTGGCTTCTACATTCACCTCATGACCTTATCTATCTTCTTGGCGAAGATTCTTCTCTCCCAGGAATGAAGTCTTTGGTGCTCTTGTTGTCATTTCACTAGCTCTGGGTTTTTACAGGATGGGGTTGCTTGCCCCATGCTCAACCCTCCTCCTTTCCCAGCTGGGCTTGGGGCCATTCGTGGTTGAGTTTCAGACCTTTTAACTGGAATGAATTGTTGGTAACCCAGAACTTATAACTTGTAATCTGTGTGAACCTATTTCTGACTGGGACCTGCTGAATACAATTGGAATTGGAGACCCTGGCTGACAGATTTCTTATTCTTTCCCCTAGCCCAGGGCAAGCAGACCAATTGGAGCACCCCATTGCTTAGCCAGCTGACTATTCAGGCCGAGTTAATGAACCTGAGATTTACTATCTGCGTGGTATGAGAGTTCATTTAGACCATAAGATATAGGAGCAGAATTAGGATATTCGGCTCACTGAGTCTGCTGCATCATTCCATCATGTCTGATTTATTATCCTTCTCAATCCCATTCTCCTAACTTCTCCCCGTAACCTTTGACACCCTTTACTAATCAAGAACCTATCAACTTCTGCTTTAAATATAGCCAACAATTTGGTTTCCACAGCAGTCTGTGGCAATGAATTCCAGAGATTCACCATCCTCTGCCTTAAGAAATCCCTCCTCATCTCTGTTCATAATTCACAATGAGACAATTGGACAGCTGTTATAATGCTTGCACTCTTATTCAGGTTCTGGTGACAGCAGGTGGATTAGGAGATACAGGCTAAGCAATTTAAGTCCTGAAGAAGGGTCTCGGCCCAAACATTAACTGTTTATTCATTTCCATAGATGCTGCCTGATCTGCTGAGATTTTTCCAGCATTTAGTGCACGTTGCTTTGGATTTCCAGCATCACAGAATCTCTCGTGTTCATAGTTTAAGTCCAGCCATTTTTGGCTTGCTGCATGAGATATCAAGAAAAAGCTGTAAGCATAGGATACAATGAAGGCCCAGCAACATCCCAATTATAGGATCCACTTTATATAAAATGCACTGTATTCACTTGTCTTGGTTACTCCTACAACACCTCCCCAAACCACAACCTCTACTAAAAAGAACAAGGCTAGCAGGCATATTGGGAAACTTAATTACTGCATGTTCGCTTCCAAGTTTCACACTACATTGACTTAGAAATATATTGCTATTCCTTCATTGTTGCAGGACCTTAATCCTGGAATTGCTAACCCTGGAGGTGCCTTCACTAAATGCAGCTGACCAACATCTGTTCAAGGGCATCCAGGCATACGTGGTGAATGCTGGCCTACCAGTGATGCTCAGATCCTGAAAAATTATTCTTAAAAAGAGCTTGGTTCTTAGAGCACAAAGGAACAATGTCCTCATATTGAATATGAGGCTTGGATTCAACAGAAGGGATGGAGACAGCACTTTAAAGCTGTTAACATTCAGCAGCAGAAACCTTAATTGAGCAATTTTAATGATGCAAGCCACAACCAGTTTACAGTATGTCAGCAGATGTGTGGGTTGCTGCCAGTAACTAAATTGAAACTAAAATTAATTCTTTAAGCCTTGCCACAGATGATCTCAGAATTTTTGTTTTGGCAATTGGCAAAGATGACTGTTCTAATTACCTATTGTTGGAGAAAGAACTGGTGTTGTTTTGCAGTGCTCCACGTGGTGTTTGAATTTCCATAGCTGACTGTTCAAGCACTTGCAACCTCTGCTCATTCTGTTAAGAGCGTTTAAATCAAGTCTGCTAGATGTAGGATGAATGGCCACCTTCTATGTTTTAGGAAAGTGTGAGATGTTGGCAAGTCCTTTGTGATAGAGGTATATTATGGGAGGCTTCCTCGTCACTTCTGAGTCCAAGGCTTGGGATCAACAGAAGTAATATTACTGACACTTGTATGCTGCTTTTGAAGTGGGGGGGGGGAATCTTTTTATATGCAGGTAAACTCCTTGGAGATATCACACCACAAGCCTTGTTCATTTCTATTTCAACCTCATTGGCTTAGAGCTGAACAAGGAGCTTGAATGAGAGCGTAGCACACGTTCACGTTTGGATGTGAAGCTGCTCCTTTGATCTTTACTCAGCTCACGCCATCTGTATGTTGCAAATGGGCATGTGGCCTTTTATCATGCAGCACACTCCTTCTCGTGTTCTGTTTAGGACATAAGGTGAGGAGATTGACGCTGACGTCTCATTCATGCTTTCCTGTCTGTTGCCTTGTTAATTGCCCACATGTTCAGCTAAAGTCAATGCTGTACTTTTCCTGCTCTGGCAGTCCTACATTTAGTCATCACTAAAGGAGATGTGGATGTGAAGCGTTTGTGCTGTACTGGCAGAGTTGACTGTTTTCTGTTCTGTGGCTTAATGCCCAAAATATACCAGGTGTAGTCCAAAGCATTGTGGAGCTGGGTGAACCTGGGAGGTGGGGGAGAGAAAAACACTAATTTTAATTCTAAAGAACAATTTCCTGCTGATAGTGGAGTTTTGCTCTATCAGAAAGTTCCCTATAATGTTCTCAATTTATTCAGTATGAAACAATTTATTCAGTTGCAACACAAATTGACCATTTAAGGCAGGGGTTCCCAACCTGGGATCCTTGGACTCCTCATTTACTGGTAGGGGTCCATGGCATAAAGAAAAGTTGGGAACCCTGACTTTCAGATAAGCTGCTGCCTGTGGGGAGTTTCCTTGCTCTGTTGGCTGCATGAAGTTGCTGTTTAATGTAACATTGATAGTAACACACACAAAATGCTGGAGGAACTCAGCAGGTCAGGCAGCGTCTAAGAAACAGAAATAAAACAGTTGACATTTCTGTCTGAGGCCCCTCAGACTGAAACTAATGTAACTAATGCCTGCTTCCTTGACCACCGGCCAGCCAAAATAATGAAAAGGCACTTCCAGTGTCCAAATCTTCTTTAACCCTTTAAGATTATCCACTCATGAATGGGCACAGTGACATGGTTGTTAATGTGGATTCAATAGAAAAGACCTGGCAAAAAGATGGTGATTTCAACAGCGCAGCAAGTTGCAGCCAGAATGGCAGGCAATAGCATTATGTGCTGGGAGGCATCCCGGAGAAATAATTCTGCAGAATTCATCCAGCATAATTGACCCACTTAGATAATCTGTGTAACCGTTGTTCATGTGAGCACAATGTAAACTTAATTTCCTCTGTGAATTAATGAAGGCAATTCAATGTAATTCAGGACTTGCTGAATAATTTCTCATCTGTCATGTCACAAAGTGAAGTAGAATTGAGAGGGGTTACTCAATCTTAGCTATAATTACCAATGTACACAGTGACTGCTACTAAGGAACTGTGTTAAAGTAGGAACAACAGCATTGAGTGCAGCCCAGAGAAAACAATATATTCAGTGCATGAGTCAGAGTCAGAATCACAATCAGGTTTAGTATCACTGGCATATGTTGTGAAATTTGTTTTGCTGCAGCAGTACATTGCATTAGGATAAATTACAATAAGAAGTACATATAAAAAATAAATAAGTAGTGCAAAAAGAGAGGGAAAAGTAGTGAGATAGTGTGTATGGCTTCATTAACCATTCAGGAATCTGGGAAGAAGATGTTCCTGGAGCAATTGCAAATGAAATGTAATGCATCCTGGTACTTTTCCATTCAAGCACCTTTGATTGTACAATCCTGCAAAAGATAGTGGATACAGCCCAGTCCATTACATGTAAAGCCCTCCCAACTGTCGAGCACATCTACATGAAATGCTGTCATAGGAAAGTAGCATCCATCATCAGACGTCCTCACCACCCAGGCCATGCTCTCTTCTTGCTGCTGCCATCAGGTAGAAGGTACAGGAGCCTCAGGACTCGCACCATCAAGTTGAAGAACAGTTACTACCCCTCAGCCATCAGTCTCTTGAACAAAAGAGGATAACTACACTCACTTGCCCCATCATTGAGATGTTCCCACAACCAATGATCTCACTTTAAGGACTCTTTATCTCATGTTCTCATTATTTATTGATATTTATTTATATTTGCATTTGCACAGTTTGTTGTCTTCTGCACTCTGGTTGATCTTACATTGATCCTGTTATGGTTACTATTCTATAGATTTGCTAAGTATGCCCACAGGAAAATTAATCTCAGGGTTGTATTTTTGCTGCTGTCTGTGTGGAAGGTCCAAAATTTCTACAAGTACTCTGGTTTCTCCCACATACTGAAGGTGAGCAAGTTGATAGGTTAATTGCCTACTGTAAGTTGTCCTGAACATGAAGATGAGTGTAGTGATACTAATGGAATTTGAAGGGATTTCATGGCAATATGAGACAAATAAAATGAGATTGGTGGAGGTACACCTTGGACTAAGGGGCCTGTTTCATGCTGTATGAGGCTGTGACTCTATAAATAAATTTTAAATGCAGAGAGTTTTCGGCTGGGGTTGAATAGGATAAGGGGAATATTCCAAATAGGCCCAGAGTATATCAGTGCGACAGGGTCAGGAACAACCCAACGTTTGGACAATTTAAGCGTCAGGCCAGATAGATTGAAGTGGCAGGGCGTCTGGACCGGAGGCGAGGATTGGGACGGTCCTGCTCACTGCTTTGCGATGTTTACTCTGCTCTTCGCTGCTGAGGCTGTGGTCTGCTCCGGGCTCTGTGTCTTGATGTTTGTTCTGCTGTGTGCTAAACTGAGGCAGAGACTGTGGCTTGCTCAGGCTGCTCTGGGTTTCATGACTTCATTCTAAATGCTGTTTTCTTACTTTTATTGTTGGCATGATTTGGTTTTCTTTCTGTCTCTACACATTGGGTGTTTGTCCGTTTTTTTTATGGGTTCTTTTTGCTTTCTTACCAAGTTAAGAGCCCATTGTATTACAGGAAAGTTACTAGCATGGTTAGAGCATTGGCTGATTGGTAGGAGGCAGCGAGTGGGAATAAAAAGATCCTTTTCTGGCTGACTGCCAGTGACTAGTGGTGATCCCCAGGTGTTGACCCCGCTTCTTTTATGCTGTATATAAGTGACTTAGATGCTGGAATAACAGAAGAGAGAATCTGCGGATACTGGAAATCCAAAAGGAGAAATTCAGGAGGCCAGGAGCATCTATGGAAAAGAGTACATTCGACATTTCCAGTCAAAAACCTTCAGCAGACTGGAGAAAAAAAGATGAGGAGTAGATTTAAAGCCGGGGAGGGAAGAGAGAAAACACAAGGTTTTGGATGAAACCGGAAGGGGGAGGGGTGAAGTAAAGAGCTGAGAAGTTGGTTGGTAAGAGAGATGCAGGGTCAGAGAAGGGGGAAATATAATAGGAGAGGACAGAAGGTCATGGAAGCAAGAAAAAGGGGGAGGAGAAGGAGCACCAGAGGGAGGCGATGGGCAGGCAAAGTCCAAGCAACACACACAAGATGCTGGAGTCCAAGCAACATTATTTCTAGACCGAAGGGGATGTCCTCCTTTTTCAAAGAAAAGGGCTTCTCTTCCTTCACCATCAACACTGCCCTCAACTGGATCTCTTCCATTTCACACACATCTGCCCTCACCCCATCCTCCCACCACCTTACCAGGGATAGGTTCCTCACCTATCACCCCAACAGCCTCCTCATCCAGCACATAATTCTCTGTAACTTTTTTCATCTCCAACGGGATCCTACCACCAAGCACATCTTTCCCTCCCCCCCCCGCCCCCGCTTCCTGCTTTCTGCAGAGATCGCTCCCTCCGTGACTCCCTTGTCCATTTGTCCCTCCCCACTGATCTCCCTCCAGGCACTTATCCTTGTAAGTGGAACAAGTGCTACACCTGCCCCTTCACCACTTCCCTCACTATCATTCAGGGTCCCAAACCGTCTTTCCAGGTGAGGCGACACTTTGCTTGCAAGTCTGTTCGGGTCATATACTGTGTGGCCTCCTGTATATAGGTGAGATCCGATGCAGGTTGGGTGACCACTTTGCCAAGCACCTACGCTCCGCCTACCAGAAGTTGGATCTCCCAGTGGCCACCCATTTTAATTGCATTTCCCATTCCCATTCCAATATGTCTGTCCATGACCTCCTCTACTGTTGTGATGAAGCCACACTCAGGTTGGAGAAACAACACCTTATAACCCTCCCCCTTCACCATTTTCACCTTATCTCTTTGCCTGCTTGTCACCTCCCTCTCATGCTCCTTCTCTTCCTCCTTTTTCTTTCTTCCAAGGCCTTCTGTCCTCTTCTATTAGATTCCTCTTTCTCCAGCCCTGTATCTCTTTCACTAATCAACTTCCGAGCTCTTTACTTCACACCTCCCCCTCCCAGTTTCACCTGTCACCTTGTGTTTCTCCTTCCCCTCCCCCCACATTTTAAATCTACTCCTTTTTTTCCAGTCCTGATGAAGAGTTTCAGCTTGAAACGTTGACTATACTCTTTTTCATAGATGCTGACTGGCCTGCTGAGTTCCTCCAGCATTTTGTAGATGTTGGAATAGATGACTTTGTTGCCAGGTTTGCAGATGATACAAAGATTGGTGGAGGGGTCAGGTAGTGTTGAGAAACAGAAAGGCTGCAGAAGGACTTAGACAGATAAGGAGAATGGGCAAGAAAGTGGCAAATGAAATACAGTGTCGGAAAATGCATATGGTAGAAGAAATAAACATGCAGACTGTTTTCTAAATGGGGGAATGTCCAGAAATTTGAGATGCAAGGACACTTGGGAGTCCTTCTGCAGAACATCCTAAAGGTTAATTTGCAGGTTGAATCAGTGGTAAGGAAGGCCAATGTAGTGTTAGCATTCATTTCAAGAGGTCTAGACTGTAAGAGCAGGTATGTGATGCTGAGGTTTTATAGGACACTGGTGAGGCCTCACTTTGAGTATTGTGAACAGTTTTGGGCTCCTTATCTAAGAAGAGTTTTGGTGTTGGAGAGGGTTCAGAGGAGGTTCACAGGGAAGATTCCAGGAATAAAAGGGTTATCAAATGAAGAATGTTTGATGGCTCTGGACCTGTACTTGCTGGAATTTAGAACGATGATGGAGGGGGGGCGGGGGGGATCTCATTGAAACCTTTTGAATGTTGAAAGGCCTAGACAGAGTAGATGTGGAAAGGATGTTTGCCATGGTGGGGGAGTCTAGGACAAGAGGGCACAGCCTCAGGATAGAGGGGCGTCCGTTTAAAACAGAGATGCGGAAAAACTTCTTTCGGCAAGGGGTGGTGAATTTGTTACCATAGACAGCTGCGGAGGCCAGGTCGTTGGGTGTATTTAAGGCAGAGATTGATAGGTTCTTGATTTGGCCACAGCATCAAAGGTTGCGAGGACGAAGCTGGTGAATGGGGCTGAGGAGGGGAGAAAAAGGGATCAGCCATGATTGAATGGTGCAGCAGACTTGATGGGCCAAATGGCCTAATTCTGCTCCTACGTCTTATGGTTTTATGGTTTTCTTTGTTTTGCAGCTGCCTGTAAGGAGACATATCTCAAAAGTTGTATCATGTTTACAAACTTTGATAATAAATGTACTTTGAACATCCCACTGTGAACTATCTGTCAATGGTTTCCAGCACTGTTCTAACTATGCCCATTGTAAGCTTGAGCAAAAGCATTTAATCTTGTATCAGGGCAAGTTACATCTTTTGGAACATAACATTCGCAATTTCTCAAATACATTTACAGAAATGGCTACAGTTTATCTTCTCAAACACGAGGAAATCTGCAGATGCTGGAATTTCAAGCAACACACATAAAAATTGCTGGTGAACGCAGCAGGCCAGGCAGCATCTATTGGAAGAGGTACAGTCGACGTTTCGTCGGTCTGATGAAGGGCCTCGGCCTGAAACGTCGACTGTACCTCTTCCTTGAGATGCTGCCTGGCCTGCTGCGTTCACCAGCAACTTTTATGTGTGTTGCAGTTTATCTTCTGTTACAGTAACACATAAACAACCTGATCTGCTGGACAGTTCCAATGTTCTTTTGGTTTCAGTTTGCCATAATATTTTTTCCTTGGAGATAATGATACTAACATGTCCCTTTTAGACAATAGGTGCAGAAGTAGGCCATTTGGCCCTTTGAGCCAGCACTGCCATTCACTGTGATCATGGCTGATCATCCACAATCAGTACCCCGTTCCTGGCTTCTCCCCATATCCCTTGACTCCGCTATCTTTAAGAGCTCTATCTAACTCTTTCTTGAAAGCAGCCAGAGAATGTTTAATTTCTCTATTAAACCTCACCCGTTAATTAATCCATCAAACAGCTGGCTCTGCAAATAGCATGCCACCATGACAATTTTAGTTACGCCCTATGTCCTGGTCATCCATTCCCAACCTCTGCCATTTAAAACTAACTCGTTTTCTCATTCTTCCAGCTCCGATAGAGAGCCTTGGGCCTGAAATTTTAACTTTTTCCCTTTTTGATAGATTTTCTCTAATGTTTACAATATTAAAACATTTCTATATTTTAGCAGTCGTTCTTTGCTTTTCAGTTGCAGAGATAGACACATGAATATGAAAGGAATGGAGGCATGAAGATGATAGACAGGAAGAGGGAGAGCATTTTGTGTTAATTGGCATCACGATCAGCACAACATCATGGGCCGAATGGCCTGCCCAGTGCTGTATTGCTTTATGTTCAATATAAATATAATTGGAACATGAACATCTGTGCTCTCACACTCAAGTTCTTGAATGGCCTCCCTGTTTGCTTACTTAAAATTAATGTTAACTTTCAGTGATTCTTATGCAAGGATTCCCCCCACTGGTCCTTCTGAATATCGAAGTACCTGTCCTGGGGAGCACATGATTAGGAGGATTGGCCTGTCACTGAACATTCGTATTAAACTTACGTGCACTTAATACACAGTAATGTAAGAAGCTCCAGAGCGTAGTGAATTTAGCCCGATACATCATGAGCACATCCCTCCTCAGCACTGGTACTATTTACAGGAGGTGCTGCCTCAAGGAGACAATATCCATCATCAAAGCTACCCACTCTCCAGGCCATGCCATCTTCTCACAGTTGCCATCGGGCAGGGGGTAGGGAAGCCTGAAGTTCCACATCACCACAGCTACCTGCCTTTAAGCATTCATTTCTCGAAGAAACTGTCACAACCCTGATCACTGTAGCTAAGCAGCACAGTGATCACTTGGCACTAAAATTTTGTCCTAATTTTATTCTTTCTTGTAAAAAAAAAGTTGTGTATAGTGCATCTTTAATTTATGTTCTTCTCGTGAATACTGCTTATATGATGCCATGTGTCTGTGATGCTGCTGCAAGTAAGTTTTTCATTGCACCTGTGCATACATGTGATGGTGCAAATGACAGTAAAATAGATTTGTCATTAACAGCACTTGTGATTTTACTTTAATAAAAATTCTGCTTTGTATTTTTCATATTATATTCTACTTACACAGGCTCTGTCTATGCCCCTCTAAAGCAGGGGTTTCCAAGCTTTATTATGTCTACAGACCAATGCAATTAAACAAGGGGTCTATGGACCCCTGGTTGGGAACCCTTGCTGTAAAGCCTCTCTGTCTCCTTCTCACAGCCTATCGTTCCATTCAGCTTTGCATTATCTGAAGTCTTTTAATAAATAGAGAAAAGTTTAAGATTGTATTTTATTGGAGACACATAATAAAGATGGAAATGGGAATAATTCGGTTCATCAAAAGGATGGAAAGAAAAGGCCAAGTAATTGGTAACAGTACATGAACTTGAAATTCAAACCTACAGTTTTCCCCAATAGAGTAACTGATGAAGTTGCGAGAAATGAATCTACATTGATCTGGTTGGATCTGTGGTCTCTTGACTAATTTTGACAATGATTTTGCAGTGGGTCTTGCTGTTTGTACAGTTGGGAAGACAAAGGATCTTAATGCTGTCTCCCTGATTATCTTGTGACCCCACTGGAAAGCGTACAAATAGGAACATTAAGTTAGAGCAATTTGTATCTTCCTATCAAATCTGATGTGCCATGTTTAGACTTGCATGCTTTTCCTTTTTTCTTTCTTTACCAAACAGCTTCCATCTTGGTAGTGGGTTTAGATTCTTCTTTTTGTATAATAAAATGATCACATTTCAATATTATGATTTAATTTAATTTACATGAATATAGGGTAATCAGATTACAAGAGTGACTCAAATATATTCCTCTTCTCACCCTGTCTCTTGCAAAAACGCTATCCCCTTCTCGCAATTCCTCCGTCTCCGCCGCATCTGCTCTCAGGATGAGGCTTTTCATTCTTGGACGAGGGAGATGTCTTCCTTTTTTAAAGAAAGGGGCTTCCCTTTCTCCACTATCAACTCTGCTCTTAAACGCATCTCCCCCATTTCACGTACATCTGCTCTCACTCCATCCTCCCGCCACCCCACTAGGAATAGGGTTCCCCTGGTCCTCACCTACCACCCCACCAGCCTCCGGGTCCAACAGATTATTCTCCGTAACTTCCGCCACCTCCAACGGGATCCCACCACTAAGCACATCTTTCCCTCCCCCCCCTTCTGCATTCCGCAGGGATCGCTCCCTACGCAACTCCCTTGTCCATTTGTCCCCCCCCATCCCTCCCCACTGATCTCCCTCTTGGCACTTATCCGTGTAAGCGGAACAAGTGCTACACATGCCCTTACACTTCCTCCCTTACCACCATTCAGGGCCCCAAACAGTCCTTCCAGGTGAGGCAACACTTCACCTGTGAGGCGGCTGGGGTGATATACTGCGTCCGGTGCTCCCGATGTGGCCCTTTATATATTGGCAAGACCCGACGCAGACTGGGAGACCGCTTTGCTGAACATCTACGCTTTGTCCGCCAGAAAAAGCAGGATCTCCCAGTGGCCACACATTTTAATTCCACATCCCATTCCCATTCTGACATGTCTATCCACAGCCTCCTCTACTGTAAAGATGAAGCCACACTCAGGTTGGAGGAACAACACCTTATATTCCATCTGGGTAGCCTGCAACCTGATGGCATGAACATCGACTTCCCTAGCTTCCGCTAATGCCCCACCTCCCCCTCGTACCCTATCTGTTACTTATTTTTATACACACATTCTTTCTCTCACTCTCCTTTTTCTCCCTCTGTCCCTCTGACTATACCCCTTGCCCATCCTCTGGGTTTCTCTCCCTCCCCCCTTTCCTTCTCCCCGGACCTCCTGTCCCATGATCCTCTCGTATCCCTTTTGCCTATCACCTGTCCAGCTCTTGGCTCCATCCCTCCCCCTCCTGTCTTCTCCTATCATTTTGGATCTCCCCCTCCCCCTCCAACTTTCAAATCCCTTACTCACTCTTCCTTCAGTTAGTCCTGACGAAGGGTCTCGGCCTGAAATGTTGACTGTACCTCTTCCTACGGATGCTGCCTGGCCTGCTGCGTTCACCAGCAACTTTTATGTGTGTTGCTTGAATTTCCAGCATCTGCAGAATTCCTGTTGTTTGCAAATATAATGTATTTGGTTTTTTTTGACTTATAATATATACCTTGGTGTACTCTGTGTTCTTTTATGTAGAAATTAATAAAAGTATTGAAAAAGAAAGAAAGACTTGCATGCTACAAATATTTAATGGCTTGTGTGAGGTTATTTAGCTGGTAATGCTTTCAGAAATGTATCCAATATGTTCTGGAGAAGAAAGAAAATACCTTTTTTGTATTTCAATATAATGTTACAGTAATGAGTCTGCTTTTATGTTATCTCTGCTTACGATCTTTTGTGCATTTTCACACATGCAAACAATTCAGAATTAGATGCCATGCTCAGCATTATATAAATAGCAATTTTTACAAGTTATTTTGACCATTGAAGCTAACAAATGACACAGTGCTGTATTGAACTGAATAAGTCTAGACTGATTCCATTTGTGGCTTGGTGTCTTATATTCTGTGTTTATCTCTTTTTTTGTTGTTTGTGCGATTTGTTCTTTTTGTTGCGTGTTGGGGGTTTTGATGTTTTTCCTTGAGCAGGTTCTATGGTTTTCTTTGTTTTGTGGCTGGCTGTGGGGAAGACGAATCTCGGGGTTGTGTACTGCATACTTACCTTGACAATAAATGTACTTTGAGTCTTTGAATCATGGGCTTATTTTCTCTGCAACACAGAAAATGCTAGAGGATCTCAGCAGGCCAGGCAGTATCCATAGAAAAGTACAGTCGACGTTTGGGGCTGAGACCCTTCAGCAGGACACTTCAGTGCGTCCTGCTGAGGGGTCTCGGCCCGCAACTTCGACTGTACTCTTTTCCATAGATGCTGCCTGGCCTGCTGAGTCCCTCCAGCATTTTGTGTGTGTTGCTTGGATTACCAGTATCTGCAGATTTTCTCTTGTTCCTCATTTCCTCTGTGTTTCTTTTCTCTCTGTTTTCCCGCCCTCCCTTCTGTACTTGAGCCTGATTTGGGCACTGACCAAAGCCTTTTAACAATTATGTGTGAGATTGTCCTTCTTAATGACTTGCAAAGTTTCCTTTGTACATGGTGCATTTTATAGCATCTCCATAGTACAAGTAACTGTGAGAATCTTAACATTTTGAGTCTCCCTGGGAAACTCCTTGTTTCTTCAATCTCATTCTAACACTTTAAAAATGAATCATTGAAGAGCAAGTGTATGTGGTGTTGAAGCACACTCCTTACAAAGTAATGTGAACTCATCCCTTTACTTTGAACCTGCATTTGTTGATCTAGTAAAGGATGCCTTGCTTAAGATATGCATAGGCATTGCATCAAAGCTTCCCATAACATGGAACTATGAAAGGTAACTCTCACCTTTTGAGCAACACACATCAAAGTTGCTGGTGAACGCAGCAGGCCAGGCAGCATCTGTAGGAAGAGGTGCAGTCGACGTTTCAGGCCGAGACCCTTTGTCAGGACTAACTGAAGGGACTTACTCACTCTTCCTTCAGTTAGTCCTGACGAAGGGTCTCGGCCTGAAACGTCGACTGCACCTCTTCCTACAGATGCTGCCTGGCCTGCTGCGTTCACCAGCAACTTTGATGTGTGTTGCTTGAATTTCCAGCATCTGCAGAATTCCTGTTGTCTCACCTTTTGAGACAAGGTTTCTTATTAGATCCTTTTATAGGCTTCAACTTCTTAAATTTCTGAAGTAACTAGTAGTTC
Organism: Mobula birostris; assembly: GCF_030028105.1. NCBI lineage: Eukaryota > Metazoa > Chordata > Chondrichthyes > Myliobatiformes > Myliobatidae > Mobula > Mobula birostris. The sequence goes on along the minus strand of NC_092379.1, from coordinate 3,100,510 downwards.
CCCAGCCCTAAATTTTATCTTTGCTGATTCACTTTCACCATGGTTCACCCATCATCCTCTGTAAGCATGCATGCTTTGTGTGAACAATATTAGTGACTGGCAGCAGGCTTTCCTTACCTGGCTTTCATGGGAGAATGGCCTCTAGTATCGGCCTTTTGATAAGCATGTGTAAAGGTCCTGCTCTGATTTTTTTTTACCTCTTCTCACCTGCCCATCACCTTGCCTTGGGTCCCCTCGTCCTTCCCTTTCTCCTATGGTCCACTTTCCTCTTCTATCAGTTTCCTTCTTCTTCAGCCCTTATCTTTCCCATCCACCTGGCTTCACCTATCACCTTCCAGCTGGCTTCCTTCCCCTAGCCCCACCTTTTCATTCTGCCATCTTCCCCCTTCCTTCTCAGTCCTGATGAAGGACCTCAGCCCAAAACATCAACTGTCCATTTATTTCCATAGACGCTGCTTGACCTGCTTAGTTCCTCAAGCATTTTGTGTGTGTTGCTCTGGATTTCCAGCATCTGCAGACTTTTATCATATTTATGCAAAGAATCCTGACTCCCTGTCTATTCCTTCCTTCCTAATCTTGAACTTCCACTCCTGCAGTTCTGCCAAGATTGATTCTTACACGTGAAATAGTTTTCTGTCACCCCATTGTAAAGTGTACTCCTTATTATAGTGAAGTGAGAACTTTTTCTCCCACAATTCTTCCTTTATCAGCAAGGTATCCTAATTACCATGATTCTGGTACAACTCAATTCTTTTAAACATAAGAGCCTAATATGGAGCTTGAATTACTTGTTATGCTATTCTAAATTTCACTCTTTTGTGCTATTGAATCCAAGATAATGCATTCACAGATCCAGAACTGAGTTAATCAGGGGACTTGAGAAAACTTTGAAGGTAGTGTGGAAATACAAAATCATGCTATCCCTTGATTTAAAATATCTGTGGTTGCTTTCTTCCCATTGGTTCTATTCTTTTGATGTTAGTAGTATCTTGACTGAGAAAATGATTTCACAGCTAATCGGACATTTCTTTGTGAGATTAATGAAAGGATGTCCACGTTGGTGGGTGTCACTGTTGAATTGTATTCCACCATGAATCATAATCCTCATGCCGTCGTACATTAGATGTACGTTTGTGTATCTAACCTTTAGCGCTGTTACTCAAGTGCTGCTTTGCAGAACCGGGGCTCCATTATGCTGCACTGATATTAACCGTAATGATCATGAGCTTTGAACCAGCCTGAGAGTGGCTCCAAAGCCTGAAGCTCAGTTAGACTGACAAGACCACAAAAACATGATGTTGCTGTAAGGGGTGGGGTGGTCTATCACAAACTGGCCAGTAATCATGAGCTCAAGTCAAGTGACTAGTGAAGTTTATTGTCATTTAATTACATATATGTATAAAATGTACATAACTATATAATGTATATAGAATCAAGATGAAGTTTCTTTGAACCAGGGTGTAAAATAGTACATGTAACACACATAACAAACGATAACTTTATAAGGTAAGGATAAAATCTACAGACAAATCACACATAAATAACAGTCAAGATGAGGAACAGTTTCTCCCCCAGGCCATTAGGCTTCTGAACTCCCGGCCACATCGTACTCGAAGTGTCACTGGTTAATCTGTTCCGTATTTTACAATATTTAATATTAATGCACTTTAGTTTGTTATTTATGTGTAATCCACCTGTAGATTTTATCCTTGCCTTCATAAGTTATCGTGTTTTATATGTGTTATGTGCCTTACACCTGGTTTGGAGAAACATCTCATTCTTATATGAATTATATAAGTATATACATTATATACATGCATGTAGTCAAATGACAATAAGTTTCACTTGACTTGAGTTGGCACTTGCTTGAAGAAGCATTTCCTTTGTTTTGAATGTGGTGCAGTTTCACGTGTTATATGGTGAAGCTTGTGTCACCTAATATTATGTAGATATTCAGAACTATTGTGGAATGGATGCTTTCAGAATTTTCATTTCTTATGTATATGATCCAATTAGAATATCCTTTGGTAGACTCCCCACATTATGACATCCTATGATGTTGTATGTGATAATATTTAAGAATAAATGTGATTAAAATACTTTTGAGTGTTTCTAAGGAATAAAGTTGGTGGTTTCCTACTGTTGCCAGTCAAGAAACAACTATATATATCATTAGATGTTGTACAGTTATGGAATTCTAGTGAATGACGCTAAAGATTTTCACAGAATTTTGCACCACATATCTAATTTAACTACTTTATGTACATATGTACACACACACTTACTGTAATTCACAGTTTTATTTCTCTATTATTATATATTGTATTGTACTGTTCCCACAAAGACAACAAATTTCACGACATATGCTGGTGATATTAAACCTGATTCAGATAATGCCACAAGTTATGGTACTGAAGAAGGCTGTGTGCCTTTTGCATCCATACCAACTGTACATAGGAACAATTCAACCATTCCCACTTCAACACCCTCTTACAACAGCCTGTCAGATTCTTTCCTCTTTCCTCTTTAGATACTTGTAGCATATGAATGCTACAATTGAAATTGTTTTTTAAACTATTCCTGGTGGTGCATTTTATAGAGCATTACCTGTCATATAATAGTCATAGTCATACTTTATTGATCCCGGGGGAAATTGGTTTTCATTACATTTGCACCATAAATAATAAATAGTAATAGAACCATAAATAGTTAAATAGTAATATGTAAATTATGCCAGGAAATAAGTCCAGGACCAGCCTATTGGCTCAGGTTGTCTGACCCTCCAAGGGAGGAATTGTAAAGTTTGATGGCCACTTAAAATAACGTGGACTGTTCCTCGCACAGATGTTGCTCAACCTCTGAGTTCCTCAGCTAATTGTTTCTCCAGCCAGCATTAACAGATTCCTGCAGCAACTACAGGCAATACATGATAATAAGGGAGATTTTTATTATAGTTAACCCTCAACTAATTGTTGTTCAAGGATGCCGCGTTGAAATGGGCCATGAATTTTTTTAGATCTAGGCAAGAAAAAATTAATATTTGAGTGAAACATCTCTTTAGAAAACCTACACATTTGCGTACCCATTTTGTCATCCACACATTACCGATTTATCCACTGTTTTGAATTTGAATCCCACCAAGGTATAGGAAAAAGCTTGTCTAGCATACTATTCATATAGATCAGTTCATTGCACAGTGTGGTGAGGTAATGATAAAGCAGTAACAGAATGCAGAATAACTTTATACTTATACTTTATACTTTATTGTCGCCAAACAATTGATACTAGAGCATACAATCATCATAGCGATATTTGATTCTGCGCTTCCCGCTCCCTAGATTACAAATCAATAGTAAATATTTAAAATTTAAATTATAAATCATAAATAGAAAATAGAAAAATGGAAAGTAAAGTAGTGCAAAAAAACCGAGAGGCAGGTCTGGATATTTGGAGGGTACGGCCCAGATCTGGGTCAGGATCCGTTCAGCAGTCTCATCACAGATGGAAGGAAGCTGTTCCCAAATCTGGCAGTACGAGTAACAGTTACAGAGAAAGTACAATGCGGGTAGACAATTAGATGCAAGATCACAATAAAGTAGGTTGAGAGTCAAGAGTCTGTCTTATTGTACTATTATTCAATAGACTTATAACAGCAGGAGAGAAGCTGTCCTTGAGCCCGGTGGTGCGTGCTTTCAAGCCTGATGGAAGAGTGAAGCAGAGAGTGAATGGTGTCTTTGATTATATTGACTGCTTTACTGAGGCAACGAGAACCGTAGTCAAAGTCCATGGGTTGGGGAGATGGGGGGAGGGGTTGGTTTCTGTGATGTGCTGAGCTGTGTTCACGACTCTGCAGTTTTTTGTGACCATGGGCAGAGCAGGTGCCGTACCAAGTCACGATGCTTCCAAGAAGGATGCTTTCTGTGGTGCGTTGGTAAGGGTTGATAGCCTCCTGAGGAAGTGGAGTCACTGGTGGGTTTTCTTGGTATGGTTGGACTAGGGCAGACTACTGTTGATGTTCATTCCTAGGAACTTCAATCTCTTAACCCTTTCACCCTTAGCACTGTTGACATTGACAGGAGCTTTTGTGCCGTGTCCTCCCTCTTCCTGAAGTCATGGTCTGCTGTTTTATTTCACTGACTAAAGTTGTTGTCATGACACCATGTTACCAAGATCTTTATCAACTTCTTGTACCCAGACTCATTGTTATTTGAGATATAGTTCACTATGGTGGGTATCATCCACAAACTTGTTGACGGATTTAGAGCAGGATCTGGCCACACAGTTGTGAGGGCCTCAGTGAGTAGAATAGAGGCTCAGGAGGCAGCCATGTGGAGCACTAGTATTGAGAATGATCATGGGAGTGATGTTGCTGCCTATCTTTATTATTTGCTTCCTGTTGGTCAGGAAGCCAAGGCTCCATTTGCAGAGGGAGAGGTTAACTCCCAGGTCTCAGTTTGGGTGATGAGTTTGCTTGTATTTATGGTACTGAAGGTGGAGCTGTAGTCTGGATACTGGTGGAGGGGATGACCGACCAGGTGTGAGCCACGGTGGCAGGGCCTCCGGCACTGAGTCTGACCCGGTGGTGCAGAAGGGTGGGACGGAGAAGAGGAGAGCTGTCGTCATTGGAGACTCTATAGTCAGGGGAGCAGATAGGAGATTTTGTGGACATGAGAAGGACACCCGCATGGTTTGTTGCCTCCCAGATGCCAGGGTCCGGGATGTCTCTGACCGGTTGCACGACATCCTGGTATGAGAGGGAAAGCAGCCAGAAGTCGTGATACATGTTGGTACCAACGACATAGGCAGGAAGAGGGATAAGGTCCTGAAGTGTGAGTTTCGGGACCTAGGCAGAAGGCTGAAGAATAGGACCTCAAGGGTGGCGTTCTCAGGATTGCTGCCAGTGCTACGTGACAGTGATGGTAAGAATTGGAGGAGATGGCAGTTGAATGTGTGGCCGAGGAGTTGGTGCAGGGAGCAGGGTTTTAGATTTTTGGATCATTGGATCTCTTCTGGGGAAGGTGGGGCCTGTACAGATTGGATGGGTTGCACCTGAACTCGAGGGGGAGCAATATCCTTGCAGGTAGGTTTGCTAGCATGGTTCGGGAGGGTTTAAACTAATTTGCAAGGGGGATGGGACCCGGAGCGATAGAGCAGTGAAAGAAGTGCATGGAGTAAAGCCAGATCTAACATGTAGAGAGGCTTTGAGGAAAGAGAAGCAGAATAAATGGTGCAAAGGTAGTAAGGCAGAAGGGCTGAAGTGTGTGTACCTCAATGCAAGAAGCATCAGGGACAAAGGTGATGAACTGAGTGTTTGGATACATACATGGAATTATGATGTAGTGGCCATTACAGAGACTTGGTTGGCACCAGGGCAGGAATGGATTCTCAATATTCCCGGATTTCAGTGCTTTAAAAGGGATAGAGAGGGGGGAAAAGGGGAGGAGGGGTGGCATTACTGGTCAGGGATACTATTACAGCTACAGAAAGGGTGGGTAATGTAGCAGGATCCTCTTTTGAGTCAGTATGGGTGGAAGTCAGGAACAGGAAGGGAGCAGTTACTCTATTGGGAGTATTCTATAGGCCCCCTAGTAGCAGCAGAGATACAGAGGAGCAGATTGGGAGGCAGATTTTGGAAAGGTCCAAAAATAACAGGGTTGTTATCATGGGTGACTTTAACTTCCCTAATATTGATTGGCACCTGATTAGTTCCGAGGGTTTAGATGGGGCTGAATTTGTTAAGTGTGTCCAGGACGGATTCCTGTCACAATATGTGGACAGGCCGACTAGGGGAAATGCCATACTAGATCTAGTACTAGGTAATGAACCGGGTCAGGTCACAGATCTCTCAGTGGGTGAGCATCTGGGGAACAGTGACCACCGCTCCCTCGCCTTCAGCATTATCATGGAAAGGGATAGAGTCAGAGAGGATGGGAAAATTTTTAATTGGGGAAGGGCAAATTATGAGGCTATAAGGCTAGAACTTGCAGGTGTGAATTGGGATGATGTTTTTGCAGGGAAGTGTACTATGGGCATGTGGTCGATGTTTAGAGATCTCTTGCAGGATGTTAGGAATAAATTTGTCCCGGTGAGGAAGATAAAGAATGGTGGGGTGAAGGAACCATGGGTGACAAGTCAGGTGGAAGAAGGCAGCATACATGAGGTTTAGGAAGCAAGGATTAGATGGGTCTATTGAGGAATATAGGGAAGCAAGAAAGGAGCTAAAGAAGGGGCTGAAGAGAGCAAGAAGGGGGCATGAGAAGGCCTTGGCGAGGAGGGTAAAGGAAAACCCGAAGGCATTCTTCAATTATGTGAAGAACAAAAGGATGACAGGAGTGAAGGTAGGACTGATTACGGATAAAGGTGGGAAGGTGTGCCTGGAGGCTGTGGAAGTGAGCGAGGTCCTCAATGAATACTTCTCTTCGGTATTCACCAATGAGAGGGAACTTGATGATGGTGAGGACAATATGAGTGAGGTTGATGTTCTGGAACATGTTGATATTAAGGGAGAGGAGGAGTTGGAGTTGTTAAAATACATTAGGATGGATAAGTCCCTGGGGCCTGACGGAATATTCCCCAGGCTGCTCCATGAGGCTAGGGAAAAGGTCACTGAGCCTCCGGCTAGGATCTTTATGTCCTCATTGTCCACGGGCATGGTACCGGAGGATTGGAGGGAGGCGAATGTTGTCCCCTTGTTCAAAAAAGGTAGTAGGGATAGTCCAGGTAATTATAGACCAGCGAGCCTTACGTCTGTGGTGGGAAAGCTGTTGGAAAGATTCTTAGAGATAGGATCTCTGGGCATTTAGAGAATCATGGTCTCATCAGGGACAGTCAGCATGGCTTTGTGAAGGGCAGATCATGTCTAACAAGCCTGATAGAGTTCTTTGAGGAGGTGACCAGGCATATAGATGAGGGTAGTGTAGTGGATTTGATCTATATGGATTTTAGTAAGGCATTTGACAAGGTTCCACACGGTAGGCTTATTCAGAAAGTCAGAAGGCATGGGATCCAGGGAAGTTTGGCCAGGTGGATTCAGAATTGGCTTGCCTGCAGAAGGCAGAGGGTCGTGGTGGAGTGAGTACATTCAGATTGGAGGATTGTGACTAGTGGTGTCCCACAAGGATCTGTTCTGGGACCTCTACTTTTCGTGATTTTTATTAACGACCTGGATGATGGGGTAGAGGGGTGGGTTGGCAAGTTTGCAGATGACACAAAGGTTGGTGGTGTTATAGATAGTGTAGAGGATTGTCGAAGGTTGCAGAGAGACATTGATAGGATGCAGAAGTGTGCTGAGAAGTGGCAGATGGAGATCAACCCGGAGAAGTGTGAGGTGATACACTTTGGAAAGACAAACTCCAAGGCAGAGTACAAAGTAAATGGCAGGATACTTGGTAGTGTGGAGGAGCAGAGGGATCTGGGGGTACATGTCCGCAGATCCCTGAAAGTTGCCTCACAGGTATATAGGGTAGTTAAGAAAGCTTATGGGGTATTAGCTTTGATAAGTTGAGGGATAGAGTTTAAGAGTCGCGATGTAATGGTGCAGCTCTATAAAACTCTGGTTAGGCCACAATTGGAGTACTGTGTCCAGTTCTGGTCGCCTCACTATAGGAAGGATGTGGAAGCATTGGAAAGGGTACAGAGGAGATTTACCAGGATCCTGCCTGGCTTAGAGAGTATGCATTATGATCAGAGATGAAGGGAGCTAGAGCTTTACTCTTTGGAGAGAAGGAGGATGAGAGGAGACATGATAGAGGTGTACAAGATAATAAGAGGAATAGATAGAGTGGATAGCCAGCGCCTCTTCCCCAGGGCACCACTGCTCAATGCAAGAGGACATGGCTTTAAGGTAAGGGGTGGGAAGTTCAAGGGAGATATTAGAGGAAGGTGTTTTACTCAGAGAGTGGTTGGTGTGTGGAATACACTGCCTGAGTCAGTGGTGGAGGCAGGTACACTAGTGAAGTTTAAGAGACTACTAGACAGGTATATGGAGGAATTTAAGGTGGGGGGTTATATGGGAGGCAGGGTTTGAGGGTCAGCACAACATTGTGGGCTGAAGGGCCTGTAATGTGCTGTACTATTCTATGTTCTATGTTCAATAAACAATGGACTAACGGAGATATCTTTACTGTCCTCTGCTCCAGAGATGAGTGCAGGGCCAGGGAGATGGTGTCTGCTGTAGAGCTGTTTCGATGGTAGGTGAATTGCCATAGGTCGATGTTGACTGTGAGGCTGGAGTTCTGACCAAACTCTCAAAGCATTTCATGATAGTGGATGTTTGAGCCACTGGGCAGTAGTCATTAAGGCATGTTATCTTGTTTTACATAGGTACCGGGATGATAGTGACCTTCTCAAAGCAGGTGGGAATCTTAAGTTTGAAACAGGAAGGGATTAAAAATGTCTGCAAATGTCCCTACCAGCTGATTTTTCATACACATGAATTTCCAGGAACCACTGAATTTCTTTGAGCCATAACAGAAGTTGCCTTATTGTTTTTTGACTTCTATAGTCAGAACTATCACTCCATCTCAATGCCTGGAATGATTAACGAAAGATTAACAATGCATCTGTGTTGAATTAAGGATGACAATTGCTGTGAAGAATTATTCCAAAAAAATGACTCACCATGTTCACTCTTGGTAAAGCATTTTCAGACTACATTTGCCATAATCCCACATAGTTCTGTGGTTTTCACCATAACTGCTAGTCTGTCTCTGGCAGATGTTCTTGAATAATGCTGCTTCTTTGATCATTACACTTCCATAAACTCATGATAACTGTTTCTTGGTTTAGAAAACTACACCATTTGCAATAATAAGAGTAGTTGGAGGCCATCTGGCTATTCAAACTCATATTGCTGTTCATTCAGTAAGATCTTGGTTGAATCTTGTATCAGTTCCATTTTCATACCATGCAGTTACAAAGAAGGCACAGCAGTGGCTATATTTCATAAGAGGTTTGAGGAGATTTGTTGTGTCACCAAAGACGCTTGCAAATTTCTGCAGCTGTACCATGGGGAGCATTCTAATTGACTGTATCACCGTCGGAGTTGGGGGGGGCATTGCACAGGATCAAAATGAGCTGCAGAAAGTTGTGAACTCAGTCAGCTCCATCATGGGTTCTAGCCCCTCCAGCATCCAGGACATCTTCAAGGAGTGGTGCCTCAAAAAGGACCCCCATCACCCAGGATGTGCTCCCTTCTCATTGCTACCATCGGATAGGAGTCTGAAGGCACACACTCAACGATTTAGGAAAAGTGTTCATGGGTTCAATTTCTGAATGGACGTTGAACCCATGAACACTAACTCAGTATTTTTCTCTCTTCTTTGCACTACTTATTTAATTTAGCTTTTATATATACATCATAATTCACAGTTTTTCCATTATTATGTATTGCAATGGACTACTGCTGTTGCATAACAACAGATTTCACAACATATGGCAGTGATATCAAATCTGATTCATTTGTTCCTTGTGTGGCATCTTATTGAATGAGTGCCTTCTGAAATATGAAATATATTCAATCCTTGGCTCCTTAACCACCCATCTGGCAGAACCTTCAAGTGTTAATAGATTTGCTAAATACCATTACCCTTGCTGAGTTTCTCTGGCATTTTTGTATGTGTTTCCCTTGCTTAAGCTTGTATTGACTATGAATGATTATAAATTTCTTTAATAATATCAAGATAACAGGCCTATTTTCTCTATTGCAAGAGATGAACAGTTTAGTTCTATTTTCTGCCTGTAAGTTCACAGGGTGGTTTAAAAATCTTACAACGTCTTACGAGGGGTGATTGATAAGTTCATGGCCGGGGTAGAAGGAGATGAGTTATACCGCTCTTGTTACATGCACGTGCAGGTCAACTCTTTGAGTGATTATGCAGAAAGTTTGAACTTAATAACTCATCTCCTTCCACCTTAGGCCACAAACTTATCAATCACCCTTGCTGTGGACCACTTCTGGAGGTCCAAGGTGCCGACTTCTATAAAGAAGGGATCCGTATGCTCCACGACTGCTGGACTAAGTGTGTAAATGTAGGAGGGGACTATGTTGAAAAATAAATGTGCTAGGTTTTCTAAAATTGACTCCTTCTACAAGTGTTTGTACCTTAGGCCACAAACATATCAATCACCCCTCGTAGTATGTTCATTCTCAGAAAATGATTCCAGAATGAAATGTATGTCATATGAGGAGCATTTGATGGCCCTTGAGCCTCTACTCACTGGAATTCAGAAGAATGAGGGGGTGATCTCATTGAAACCTATCAAACTTTGAGAAAGCTCTGTAGAGTGGATGTGGAGAGGATGTTTCCTGTGGTGGGGGAGTCTAAGACCAGAGGGCACAGCCTCAGAATAGAGAGGTGTCCAATTAGAATGGAGATGAAGAGGAATTTCTTTAGCCAGAGAGTGGCGAATCTGTGGAATTCTTTGCCACAGGCTGCTGTGGAAGCCAAATCTTTATGTATATTTAAGGCAATGGTTAATAGATTGTTGATTAGTCAGGGCATGAAGCATTACAGGAGGGGCTGAGAGGGAAAATGGATCAGCCATGATGAAATGGTGGAGCAGACCCGATGGGCCAAATGGCCTAATTCTGCTCCGATATCTCATGACCTTATGTCGGGTCAATTATTCGCTTACTTTAGAGGCTTTATATCCGAGTATTTGTGATATGTTTTGTTTTCTGCAATGAAGACTGAAGTAGTGTATTTGTCTAATACCTTCACTACTCGCTTACTGTCAGCATGAATTCTTATCTCTGCCTCTGAGGTTCCCGATTTTAATTAATTGTCATTACTTCTAAGTTTTAGGCTTTTAAATTATAGTACAGCTGCTGATGGTTTGGCGACTGCCTAATGCATGAAGTCATGCAAGCCAGTGTGCAAAATTAAACGTACCATTTAACTTTTGTCTGTGCTGTGATAGCTAATTTTATCCACAACTATAAGTGGACCACAATTGATCCAGGGCTTGCAGGAGGGATTGATAAAATTAGTAATATTCTTGCCTCCTAATTGTCACTCGGTGTTTGCCTCTTTTTCGCTGGTGGGCAAAGACGAGATTGGGCTTGGCAGTCATACCCACAAATAGCCATGGGCAGTCAGTGTTTAAAACAAAGAACATCCACTTGTATGAGTAGTTTGTAAACCTAACAAGAGCCAAAGCCTTCAGGATAAAACGGGATATGGGAATAAATATGTGGATTGACTTCTACTGCCTGCTGCTAATAAAGTCTCCGCTTAGCAGCAGATCGGACTCCAGCTACAGTGTGGGTGTTGACGGTGATTTGGGAACCAGCTGCTTCCCCAACCATTGACAGATGTGTTTGAATATTCATATGTTTGGAGATTAATTTCTATCTTAATTGGGAGAATGGGATTGTGGTGTAGCGTGCTCTCAACCTGCTGGTAAACGGCCTGCATAAACTGATCACTTTTTTCTTTTTTTTCTCTGCAGATTCCAGATGAATTTGATAATGGTGAGTAAAATCAATTTAGAATTGTTTGCACTGCTGGGCTCAGCTTGGTATTGGCATGTAGAAGCAAGTTTCATTTTCGTAAGTGGCACAATCTGAGCAAATTGTCCTTTTTTATTATTTAATAAATATTGAAAATGTTACTATTGATCACAGATGGCCCTCTCTGGTAAAGTGGGATTTATATATAAAGAAATTGGGACTCCTTCTGTCCTATGTTTAAAGTTCTAAACTTTGCAAAATGAACAGTTTGCAGAGTATAGTTACAGACCTAGAAATGTGAAATAAGAAGTGTTCTGTGAGCTCAGGAGAGAATGTGACCTTCTGTCTAAACCTTTTGCTCCTTGTAACTTTACAGGTCTAATTCCCAAAGTAACTGTCTGCTTCAATGCTATTCCTAGTCTTTGGAGTAATGTGGGGACTAAGCTGCTCTCCACGTGCTCAACTTTAACCAGGCAATAAACTTTCAAAGTTATAGGCATGACTTCAGGGAACAACTTATCAATCTGATATTGAAGTTTTGAAGTTGTATTTATCACTGAGAAAGCTAGCTTAATCATTTGATGAAAGAATCAAATTTAGAACAAAGATGTGTTATTGCAGATTTTGGCCAGGAGGTTACATTGATTTTAGCTTCTATACACTGGGGAAGAGAAAAATTCTTTGAAATTATTCATGGCAAAGTATTTATTTATTAATTTACTGTTTGTAAGTGCATGCTTGATTGATCTCAAGAAAATAGTGAAGATATTTCCACGTTGTTTTGGAATTGTAGGATTTATATCCAATAATATGTAGTGATACATCTCCAAGCCAGAGAAGTATGCAACACCCATATACCCTTTCCAGTCCTGATGAAGGGTCTCGGCTCGAAATATTGACTGTTTACTCTTTTCCATAGGTGCTGTCTGAGCTGTTGAGTTCCTCTAGTGTTTTGTGTGTGTTGCAATCCCATATGCCTGCAGTGTTTGCCCTCTCCTAATTGTATTGGCTACTTGTACAATTGATGTGATCAGAGTAGCCTCAATGTGTTACTGCCATCTACACTGTACCCTGGATACGACGGTGATGGAGTGAATGTTATGGATGTATAATGGTTGATCAGGCTATGTGCCTTGTCCTAGTTGGTGTCAATCTTCTTGATTCTTGTAGGAGTGCGCTCACCCAGGCAAGTGGAGGTATTCCAAAGGCTTTGAAAAAGTTGAGTCACTGGTCATGTGTAACTCATCAGCTCTTGCAATCACAGCAGTTGGTTGGGTAAAATTGCCATTCAGTAGAGATAACCCCAGTGTAATATATTGGGAAACTAAGCAACAGATATGTTATAGAACTTACAGCGTAGCAGTTAGAGCAATGCTATTACAGCTTGGGGTGTTCCGGAGTTCACAGTTCAATTTGGGTGCCATTTTGTAAGGAGTCTCTGTATGTCCTCCCCATGGAATATGTGGGTTTTCCCTGAGTGCTGTGGTTTCCTCCCACTGTCCAAATATGTACCAGATAGGTTAAATGGTCATTGTAGATTTACCCATGATTAGGTTGGGGTTAGTTGTTGCGGGGCAGCTGGGGCGGTGTGTCTTGAAGGGTTGGAAAGGCCCACTCTGCTAAATAATATTAGACTGTTGTGGTTTGTGATTAGTTTTTCTGTTGTTGGAGATGGTCTTTGGGCAATTTTAATGACAACTTGGCAGTGTAGATCAAATTCTGGGCAATATTCCTTCTCAACGTATGCCTGTTGAAGAAGCTTATTGGACAAAGTGCTAGAATATGTTCTTTGGGACTATATCTCCAACATGAAAGAGGTGTCAGGAAAATAAAACCATTGTCAGAGAAGTATGTGGAATGCAGAATGCTGCTTGTAACACTGATTTATGAGGAAAGATGATTTATGTTTTTTTTCTGAACTGTGTACGTGACTGTCATTTCTGGTTGTCAAGTATTGCCACTTAGCATTGAAGTATTTTGAGACTTGATCAACTAGTTTTTATAAGTGTAGATCTGGTTACTGATATAGTTTCTCCACTTAAAATGAAAGAACAAATAGTACAGAACAATTCAAAACACTACAGAAATACATAAATGTGTTAAAGGAAATATTAGTGGATTTACTGTTAGAATTTGTTTTACAAGAAGCAAATACTTAATGGTGGACTGTTAGCCTGATCTTTAGCGGGGAAGTAAGGATGGCACATTTATCTGGTCGAATCCTTCCAACAGTGTGCCTCCCTTCATTTCCCAGTATAGGCAGAGTCTTATTGCAATACAATTATTTTTAGTTGATTTGAACTGCTTTGTTTCTCTGATCGGAGCCTCAGGTTGGAGTGGGAAATGTTGAACTACGGAAAGCAAGAATTGATTCACTAGCAATTCCTCCCACCAAACCCACCCCACCACATCATGTTGTATCTTGTAAACGATTTACTATGGTGGTTCATTATGCTGAGAATTCAGAGAATCCTTATCCTGTAATTTTTTAAATATCCAATCAATGTGAGTTTTTTTCTCATATGTTGTGCTGAGAGTTGTTATTTCAAAAACATAATACACCTGCCTCATAAAATTTTGAGATTTGGCCCAGTAGTTGCTCAGCTAATCTTCTACCTCTATTTTAAGATACAAGATAGACAGGAGATTCTCGGGCCACAAAAGGGACGGCAGGATGGTGTGCTTCCTGGGTGCTAGGGTCGAGGATGTCTCAGAGTGGCAGCTGAATGTTCCCAGGGGTGAGAGTGAGAGTGAGAGTGAATGTTCTCAAGGGTGAAGTTGCTCTTCGGCATCAGTAACAGAAGTAGCAAGGGGGAAGAGGTACTGCATAGTGAGAATAGCGAGTTAGGAAAGAGGCCGAGAAGTGGGACCTCAAAGGTAGTCACCTTTCGATTCTTCCCGGTGCCACGTGCTAGTTGGCAGAAATAGAAAGATAGAGTAGATGGATGAGTGGTTAATGAACTGATGCAGCCGGCAGGTTCTTGGATCAAGTTCAAGTTCTTGGATCAATGGAACAGCTTCTGGGGCAGGGGTGACCTGTACAAGAGGGAGGGGTTGCACCTTACCTGAAGGGGAGCTAATGTCCTGGTCAAGAGGTTCACCGGTGCCATGCAGAAGGGTTAAGCTACCTTGGCAGAGGAGTGCGAACCAGAACACCAGCTAAGAAAGTGGAGGGATTAAGAAGGAAGACGTCATGACTTGTAAGAACTGTCAGGCATAATTGACTGGATGGGGTGAAGTGTGTGTGTTTTAATGCTGGGAATGTAAGGTTGATGGACTTGGAGCATAGATCAATGCATGGAACTATAATGGTGTGGACATAACACACATTTGGTTGAGAGGGGGACAAGAATGAGTTCTTAGTGTTAATCAAGCCGCCCGAAAAGAACTCAAGAAGAGAATTTTAGAAAACTAGAACAAGCCAAGAGAAGCCCATGGTTAATAGGATTGTATAGAATCCCACGGCATTGTGTGTGTGTGTGTGTGTGTGTATATATATATATATATATACATCAAGAGCAAGAGGATAACTAGGGAGGGAACATACAAAATGCTGGAGGAACTCCGCAGGCCAGGCAGCATCTGTGGAAAAGAGTAAACATTCGACATTTTGGGATGAGAATCTTTATCAGGACTGCTAGGAATAGGGAGGGAGTAGGGCAACTCAAGGATAAAAGGGGGAACATGTGCTTGAAGCTAGAGGATATGGGTGAGGCTCTAAATGAGTACTTTGCAGCAATATCTACCAAGGAGGACATGGAGGATAGGGCGATCGGTGTGGAGTGTACTCATTTACTAGGACATTTCAATATAAAGGAGGTAGTGTTGGGTCTCCTAAAGAAAACTTGGTGGAGAACAAGCGGTAAATGACTTGTAACACATGTACTGATACAGACATTGCCTTGTCATTCTGTTATTGTTGCTCTGACTGTCTACACTTCAGTTATATAGATAGATATACTTTATTAATCCCAAGGGAAATTTGGTTTCGTTACAGCCGCACCAACCAAGAATAGAGCGTAAATATAGCAATACAAAAATCACCAACAATCAAACAGCAAAATGCAAACTATGCCAGATGGAAAATAAGTCCAGGACCAGTCTATTGTCTCAGGGTGTCTGACCCTCCATGGGAGGAGCTGCACGTTCGATGGCCACAGGCAGGAACGACCTCCCTTGCCACCCAGTGTTGTATCACGGTGGAATGTGGCCGAAGTCCAACAGTAAAAAGTTCAATATCCAGTCTGCAAACACGTTCCTCAATCGTAATATGACCTGGATTGCACCATCTGTTGTTAACCAGATCAGTAAGCACCCAACTCCTTTACACTTACCGCTCTCAGTGCACTTCCGATCAGCAGGAACAGTATTACCCACTGAACTCCTCTTCTCCATAAGTCGCTGTTGTCTCGACCCGGTCCTCTTTCCTCGGCTTTGTGATCCCCCTCTGTATCCTCTGTGTGTTTTCCTCCGGATTTCAGCGGGGGTGTCCGCTGCTCTGCTCGCTAAACCGGCCAGCATTAGCTGGTCCCTGGAATGCACAATGCGACCTTGCTTCTGTCCCGCGTGTCAGGATGTAACCATTTCCAGCGCTAAAAAAAACCAAATAAAACTCTCTCTACCAGCATGTTAGAGATGGTGCAGCTTCGACATGTTACTGTGAGAAACAAAAATACAAAAAATAATGTAAATTAAAAAGTAAGAAGAAGAAAGTAAGAATAGATTGGAACGGCTGTACCAGGCTGCAAGCATGACCAGTGCACCCCCTAGTATATTCTAATAATGGGTCCTAAAGAATTTGGCTTTGAGGTGCCTTTCCTGCCAGACACTTTGGAATAGTCCATTTATTTAGTAATGGGGATGTGTCAATGTGTACATGTTGTAATATGATTGTAACTGTGTTGAAGTGTGCATCATATTCTAATTCATGTGCAGTCTTATATTAACTTTTTGGATAATTTAAGATGGTATGTCCTAGTGCCTAATAAGTAGAGGATAGAGAGTAGGAGGGAGAGCTCTGGGTTGCCAGCAGTTCACATTGGTCAGGTATAAATACGGAACTATTATTGTGTGTTTTTTGGTAGATATCTTTTTGTAAATATTAGCAGTTTTCTTTTCACTAATTTTGTAAGTTTGATTTCGAGGCACTAAATCAGCACCCTTGCACGAAAGAACTAAGTGACTCTTTATAATCTTTATTTGAAAAGTTTTAAAAATAGTTTGTTTCTTTGACGCTTACCAAAAGTGATTAGTGGAATGTGCGTGCTAGTTCCTTTTTCAGAAATAAGAAGGGGCTTTAAAGTAGCATTCCTTAGTTTGCTCTTTGTTTAATTTCAGTGTAATAATTTAATGTTTGTAAGGTTAATCACAAAATAACTTTATAATTTTCTGAATAAGTAAGAGAAGGTTTCCATTGGAAGGAAGGTTGGTCACAGAAGAAACTAGTTGGGAAATGAACTAAAAGTGGAGTGGGGTAAGGAGCTGTTGGGAACTTCTGTGCAGTGCCTGAAAGGGTATGTGAAATCAACTGAATAGTATCTTTCAAAGAGGAATTTGGATAAGTACTTAAACCAATGCTGTGGGGGAGGAATGGGAATCATTAGATTGTTCTGGGTCATTATGAGCAAAATAGAGTGAATAACCTTTATCTACACTCTGTAATTCTATTTTTAAATATGTTCATAGCATAATTTTTCAAGGAACGAAACAAACCAGTCTGCTGCATAAGAGTTTTCTTATTACATTTGAGCTGAGCAAACTTGTCTCTATTCCTATATTTCCCTTGCTGCTTGTGGGAGAGGCCTCTGCTTAGAAAGTTTCTGTGGGCAAAGTCATTAGGATTATTGTATGAGTGTGTGTCAGGATGCCAGCTGGTGGTGTAGTGTCATCCGCACTGGACTTCGAGGTGAGTGGTCCTGGATTCGAATCTGGCTGGCTCCTTGCTCACTTCCCATTTGTGCTGGGTTGAGTGTCGAGTTAGCAATTTGGCCTCATAAAAATCAGACAAATGCTAAAGAAACGGCAGGGTTTGCCACCCAGTGCACCACAAGGCGCGGAGAGGAACAAGTGGGTCAGGATGTCATGTAGGTGATTGGTTTCAGTCTTCACCATGTGGCAAGCAAAGAATTATATTTTACAGAATTTCATGTGTCAGCTAGTTTAGATCACATACCTAAGATATGAAGTGTCTAACTGCAAAGTGGAATTGGTTAAATTGCATGCCTTACCCTTAAATCCTAATTTTTCTTTTGTTTTTCTAGAGCAGCACAACTATTTATGATTTTAGAAGGAGGTTTAACCCTCAAGACAGACTGGCTGTGCAGTCTTATTGTCATCCAGCACAGAAACAAGCTCTTTGGTTAACCATCAAGGACCCATATATACTAATCTCATTTAGCAGTATGTGGTCTGCAGCCTCTCATGTCTTGGTGATTCAAATACATGTCTAGATAATTCTCAACTATTGTGGGAGTCCTGCCTCCGTCACTCACATGAGCTGTGCGCTTCACATTGCGTACATCCTGTGGGTGAAAAACATTTTTCCTCAGATTCTCTCTAAACCACCACTCACAACACGCTGGAGGAACTCAGCAGGTCTGGCAGCATCCGTGGAAACGATCAGTCAACATTTCAGGCCGGAACCCTTTGACAGGACTGAAGAGGGAAGGGGCAGAGGCCTTATAAAGAAGGTGGGGGGAGGGTGGGAAGGAGAAAGCTGGAAGGTTCCAGGTGAAAAATCAGTACGGGGAAAGATAAAGGGTTGGGGGAGGGGATAAGCAGGAAAGGTGAAGAAGGGATAGGGGAAAGGCCTCCACTCTCTCCGCACTAATCCCAACCTCACCATCAAACCCTCAGACAAAGGTGGTGCCATAGTAGTCTAGCGGACAGACCTCTACCTCACTGAGGCCAAACGGCAGCTCTCTGACACCTCCTCTTACTTACCCCTGGAACAGGACCCCACCAAAAAGCATCAAACCATTGTCTTCTGTACCATCACTGCCCTTATCAACTCCGGAGACCTTCTATCCTCAGCCACTAAACTCATAATTCCCACACCCCGTACTGCTGGGTTTTACCTCCTCCCCAAGATCCACAAGCCTGGCTGCTCCTGCCCCACTGAGCTTGTATCTGCCTACCTGGACTCCACTTTGTTACCCATTGTTCAGTCCCTCCCCACCTACATCTGGGATACATCCTATGCCCTCCACATCTTCAATAACTTCCAATTCCTCGGTCCCGACCGCTTCATTTTCACTATGGGTGTCCAATCCTTATACACCTCCATTCCCCATCAAGAAGGCCTCAAAGCCCTCTGCTACTTTCTGGACAATAGACCTCACCAGTTCCCCATCACCACTACCCTCCTCCGGTTGGTGGAACTGGTACTCACACTGAATAACTTCTCTTTTGGCTCTTCCCACTTTCTTCAGACCAAGGGTGTAGCTATGGGCACTCACATGGGCCCCAGCTATGCCTGCCTCTTCGTTGGTTATGTGGAACAGTCTGTGCTCCAAACCTATTCTGGTACTGCTCCCCAACTTTTCCTTCGCTACATTGACAACTACATTGGTGCTGCTTCCCGCACCCATGCTGAGCTCGTCAATTTCATTGACTTTACTTACAACTTCCACCCAGCCCTCAAATTCACTTGGTCTATCTCGGACACTTCCCTCCCCTTTCTCGATCTCTCGGTCTCCATCTCTGGAGACAGAGACTGTCCGCTGACATCTTCTACAAGCCCACTGATTCTCATAACTACCTCGACTATACCTCTTCCCACCCTGCCACATTCAAAAATGCCATTCTCTATTCCCAGTTCTTCCACCTCCGCTGCATCTGGTCCCAGGATGAGGCTTTCCATTCCAGGACATCTCAAATGTCCTTTCTTTAAGGATCGTGGTTTCCCTTCTGCCGTCATCAATGATGCCCTCACCCACATCTCCTCCATTTCCCGCACTTCGGCCCTCACCCCATCCTCCCACCACCACAACAGGGACAGAGTTCCCCTTGTCCTCACCTACCACCCCACCAGCCTCCGGATCCAGCACATTATCCTCCGCAACTTCCACCACCTTCAACAGGACCCCACCACTAAGCACATCTTTCCCTCTCCACCCCTCTATGCTTTCTGCAGGGATCGTTCCCTCCGCGACTTCCTGGTCCACATGTCCCTCCCCACGGCTCTCCCACCCGGCACTTATCCCTGTAAGCGTTAAGTGCTACACCTGTCCCTACACCTCCTGTCTTGCCACCATTCAGGGCCCCAAACAGTCCTTCCAGGTGAGGCAACACTTTACTTGTGAGACTTTTGGAGTCATCTGTGGCATCCAGTGCTCCTGGTGCAGCCTCCTCTACATCGGTGAAACTCGATGCAGATTGGGGGACGGCTTCGTTGGGCACCTCTGCTCCGTCCACCACAACTGACAGGATCTCCCGGTTGCCACCCACTTCAACTCTGCTTCACATTCCCATTCGGATATGTCCATACATGGCCTCCTCTACTGCCAGGATGAGGCTAAACTCAGGTTGGAGGAGCAACACCTCATATACCGTCTGGGTAATCTCCAGCCCCTTGGTATGAACATTGAATTCTCCAACTTCCGGTAATTCCCTCCCCCTCCCTTCCCCTATCCCTATTTCATTCTGCCCCCTCCCCCAGCTGTCTATCACCTCCCTCATGGTTCCGCCTCCTTCTACTCCCATTGTATTTTCCCCTATTCCTTCTTCACCATTCCTGCCTATTACTTCCCTGCCTCCCCTCCCCTACCCCTTTATCTTTCCTCTTACTGGTTTTTCACCTGGAACCTTCCAGCCTCCTCCTTCCCACCCTCCCCCCACCTTCTTCATAGGGCCTCTGCCCCTTCCCCCTACAGTCCTGACGAAGGGTTTCAGCCTGAAACGTTGACTGATCGTTTCCACGGATGCTGCCCGACCTGTTGAGTTCCTCCAGCTTGTTGTGGGTGTTGCTTTGACCCCAGCATCTGCAGAATATTTTGTATTTACGACTCCATAAACCACTTGCCCTTTATCTGATACCTAAACCCTTTATTTTAAGATGCTTTTGCTCAAGAGGAATATGTTTATTTGTTCAGACTTGTCCAGAAGTGTGGTTTTCAAGTGGATCTGCAGCATGGCTAGGCTGCTGAAGAGTGGCTTAGTCCAGTGAAAATAGGTGCATGCAGTGCTGGATACCCTCTGTCACTGTGGATGGATTGTTGTGATGGTCTCTGGACACTTTTGCCTTGTCTGTCGAGATGGTCTCCTTCATTACTCGAGGTTCTTATAAGGCATAGGAGCAGAATTAGGCCATTTGGCCCTTCAAGTCTGCTCTACCATTCGATCAAGGCTGATTTATTTTCTATTAATCCAATTCTCTTGCCTTTTCCCTGTCACCTTTGGTGCTTTTACTCATCGAGAACTATCAACCTCAATTTTAAATATACCCAATGATTTGCCCTACACAACCATCTGTGGCAATGTATTCCACAGATTTAACACCCTTAAGCTAAAGGATGCCAGAGGGTGACGAATTGTAGTGCCACGGTAGCATAATGGTTAATGCAACGTTGAGAGAAGGTTAAATATCTGAGGTGCAGAGGGACTTAGGAGTCCTCGTGCAAGACTCCCAGAAGTTTAATTTACAGGTGGAGTGTGTGGTAAAGAAGGCAAATGCAATGTTTGCATTTATTTCAAGGAGAATAAAATACGAAAGCAAGGAGATAATGCTGAGCCTTTATAAGACACATGTAAGGCTGCACTTGGAGTATTGTCAACAGTTTTGGGCCCCATATCTCAGAAAGGATGTGTTGTCATTGGAGAGAGTCCAGAGGAGGTTCACGAAGATGATTTTGGGAATGAAGGGGTTAACATATGAGCAGCATTTGGCAGCTTTGGGCCTGTACTCACTGGAGTTTAGAAGAATGCAGGAGGATCTCATTGAAACCTCCTGAATGTTGAAAGGACTAGTTAAGGTGGATGTCTAGAGGATGTTTCCTGTGGTGGGGGTATTCAGAGCTAGAGGACACAGCCTCAAAAGTGAGGGGCGACCCTTTAGAACAGAGGTAAGGAGGAATTTTTTTTAGCCAGAGAGTAGTAAATCTGTGGAATGCTCTGCCACAGACTGTGGTGGAGGCCATGTCCGTGGGTATATTTAAGGCTGAAGTTGATTGTTTCCTGATCGGTCAGGGCATCAAAGGATATGGCGAGAAGATTTTGGCCCAAAACGTTGACTGTACTCTTTTCCATAGATGCTGCTTGACGTGCTAAGTTCCTCCAGTATTTTGTGTGTCTTCTCTGGGAAACTTACTACATTTAGTTAGTTAGTTAGTTAGAGAGACAGCCGGGATAGGCCCTTCCAGCTTTTCAAGCCACACCGCCCAGCAATTCCCGATTTGACCCTAGCCTAATCACAGGACAATTTAAAATGACCAATTAACCTACTAGCCATTGTGTCTTTGGTGCGTGGAAGGAAATTGGAACACCCGGAGAAAACCTACACTTTCCATGGGGAGGACGTACAGCTTCCTTACATATGACATAGGAGTTGAACTCCGAACACCAGTGCCTGAGCTGAAATAAGACCATGAGACATAGGAGCTGAATTAGGCCATTCAGCCCATCGAGTCTGTGTTGCTTGTGTAACCCTCAGGTTCAGCCAGCACACATTTGTCTAGGTGAAGACAGCCTCTGGCCCAGCCAAACTAAGAAATCTTGTTTGTGTGGATGTGTTGCCTGGTTACAAATTCGAACTGCAAAATATCAGACAGTACACCATATGCAATTAAATAATTGAACTTTATAAATCTTAATCTGACTATAGGGTTAGTAAAGAGAAAGGGCCCATTTTAATGAAACAGCCTAATGTGCATGTTGAAGCTCACGGTTCCATCACTTATGCTGGCATTCATAGCAAGAGGATTGGAGTACAGGAGCAGAGAGGTACTACTGCAGTTGTACAAGGCCTTGGTGAGACCACACCTGGAGTATTGCGTGCAGTTTTGGTCCCCTAATCTGAGGAAAGACATCCTTGCCATAGAGGGAGTACAAAGAAGATTCACCAGATTGATTCCTGGGATGGCAGGACTTTCATATGATGAAAGACTGGATCAATTAGGCTTATACTCATTAGAATTTAGAAGATTGAGGGGGGATCTTATTGAAACATATAAAATCCTAAAGGGATTGGACAGGCTAGATGCAGGAAGATTGTTCCCGATGTTGGGGAAGTCCAGAACGAGGGGTCATAGTTTGAGGATACAGGGGAAGCCTTTTAGGACCGAGACTAGGAAAAAATTCTTCACACAGAGAGTGGTGAATCTGTGGAATTCTCTGCCACAGGAAACAGTTGAGGCCAGTTCATTGGCTATATTTAAGAGGGAGTTAGATACGGCCCTTGTGGTTATAGGGATCAGGGGGTATGGGGGGAAGGCTGGTACAGGGTTCTGAGTTGGATGATCAGCCATGATCATACTGAATGGCGGTGCAGGCTCAAAGGGCCGAATGGCCTACTCCTGCACCTATTTTTTATGTTTTATATGTTCCCCATCGACCTCCTCCGAGTGTCGCTGACCTTCAGACCCTGGCTCTGAGTCCACTCTGTCCAGCGGTCTACCAACCCTCTCCACTCACGTCGTCTCTCTTCATCTCTCGCTAATAACAGACCGTAAAATCCCTGCTCTCAGACCCACAAGAAAGAACAACATGTCTCTCATTGGATGGTGCACATTCCAAACCCCACCTCCCCGTTATCTCTAGTCATAACCCAAATAGTGCTGCTACAGAGAAACCATTACATTAGCAGTCAAACCTTACCGCATGTTACACTCAGATTACCAGCATCTACAGATTTTATCTTTGTTTTATGTTTCTCGGAGACCCAGTCTTGTGTTCAGAATTGGATATCCGTAGTGAATCTGCAGAATGTATTTTTAATAATTAAATTGTATTATGCGGCAGCCAAAGAACAATTACAGATTCACAGCCTTTCCGTTCTGGAGGCTCAGTTTTTCTAATATTTTACAGAGCAATATAATCAGCTAGTGCCTATGTTATGTAGAAAGGACAATTTTTTTGTTTATTTACACCCACTAATTATTTTCTCTCAATCTGCGCATTATTGGCAATTTATTCAATTGTGCAGGCAAGTTCTTCCACAATACTTGGAGCTCAAATGAAGAATGATTCTCCTTTCAGCAGATCAGTTTGGCATCAATTAATTTGAAACAGATTGAAAATTAACCTTTGAGCATCCTGCCCCTATTGGATGTTTTCTGCAGCCAACTGAGTGAGGAGAATGGAAAGCTTTCAGGGACATTTTTATGACCATAGTTCAGTAAGATTCTTGCACCAGATGACCTGCATATTCACCATCAATCAGATCGACTCACGTTGTACCAAGTAGATGGACACTTCAGCAACATCATGAAATTGAGACATCAGGACAAATACTTTAGGAAAATGCATTCTTAAAGTGCAGCTTTGTGAGAGTTGCTACCTTGCCACATTTACAAAGTTCTTTCACTGTTTAAGACATAGGATTAGAATTAAGTCATTCAGTCCACTGAATCTGCTCTGACATTCCATCATGGTTGATTTATTATTCCTCTCAACCCCATTTTCCTGCCTTCTCCCTGTAACCTTTGACATTTTTACTAATCAAGTGGCTGTCAATCTCCTCTTTAAATATTCCCAATGACTTGGCCTCCACAACCATTTGTGGCAATGAATTCCACAGATTCACCACCCTCTGACGAAAGAAATTCCTCCTCATCTCTGGCCACCAGCAACTCATTTAAACAAACCTACGTTAATCTCATTTTATTCTCCCCATATTCTTATTTATTTCTTTATCTATCCATCCATCCATCCCTCCCTTCCCTTTCCTCCCCTCCATGGTGAGCCACACCACCCAGCAATCCCCCAATTTAATTTAATAGCCTATTCCGCACTGTATCTCAGTCAATCAATCAATCGATAATTAAATAAATAGAAGTTAATCTTAGCCTAATCATGGGACAATTTACAATAACCAATTAACCTACGAACTGGTACGTTCTCTGGACTGTGGGAGAAAACCAGAGCACCTAGAGGAAATGCACGCGGTTATGGGGAGAAGGCACAAATTCTTTACAAGCAGCAGCTTGTAAAGCAGTCATTAATACTGTATAGCGTTGTGCTAACCACTACTCTACTGTGCTGCCCTCCCCCAGATTTTACCTAAGTTTTTGTGGCAATTGAAGTGTGTAGTCTATAGCTATCCCTCAGTTAACAAACTCTGGGGACTTTAAGCAAAAAACAAAAGTAATCCTGTAATAACTACAAAAATATTTCAGGTGTGAGAAGTACGAGATAAAGTATTCATGATATGCCATGCATTTCTACCTGGCTAAATAACTGATGAGCTTCCTTGAGCTTGTCCATCCAGCTGTGGTGGTGGTTGTTCCCCCCCTCCCCGCCGTCTGATGACGATGGGAAACTTGTGCAGGAGAGTTTTTAAAGAGTTAAGGCCATTACACTTGGTCAGAAGTGGGACAACAAGTTTTGGAGAGCAAGGACACAGTGAAACAATAGTTACAAGCTGTGAACTCAAGGAGTGTGATTGAAGTTCTGGTGGAAAGGATCAGGAGATCAGGGTTGATTTCAATTGAGTGCATGAGTTGGACCCAAAATTTCAAAGGTGAAGTCTAGGTGAGCAAACTCCAGTGCTGGTTCAGAAAATGGTGCTGTAGATGTACTCATGAATTATCTTGTGCATTGGTTGTGAAGATGTTCCTTATTATTGAACATGACACATTATCTGTGAAATAACCAGTGCTGTAGATATCTAGTGACCCATTTAAAAGCATTACAAAGTAATTTTCCTGTCATTATTTTGCAATTTTAGCTGTTAAACTGCTGTGTAATCTTACAGATTTTCTCAAACCTGTCACTGCTCAGTGATTCTGTGTGGTAATTTAATTTGCTTTCTGATAGTTTGAAGTAAAAACTAAAACTGATGGAAGTGTTGGAGGCAAAAAAAAAAACAAGCAGAAGTTCATGTCAGGTTATTCCTTGTTGATATTTTACAACGAGGTAAAATATGTATAACAAGGAAATGGACAGATATGGGAGAGAGGGACAGGGGAAAAGAAAATAAAAGGAAAAGTCCATGATAGGATGGAAGTGAGCAGGGAATGAATGTAAAAAAGCAGAGAATCTGACCAAAGGGGGCAGCCACGGGCCAAGAAACAAAAGAAAACTAAACATCTGAATTATTACCAGAAATTGCTTTGCCGTCTGAGAATAATCAGTTATGACTGAAATTGTTGAACTTTGAACACATCCAAAAGATTAAAGAACATTGTTTGTTAGAACAGTACACTCAGACCCAGCTTAACGCTGCGGATGCTATGTAAATCAGTGCTACCTGGGGTCATTATTTCATTATGTGTGCCTGATTTAAAAAAATCAAATCTGAAATATATTAGATTATGAGAACACTCAGTCCTCTTTTATTGTCATTTAGAAATGCATACATGCATTAAGAAATGATACAATGTGTCTCCGGAGTGGTATCACAGAAAACAGGACAAACCGAAGACTAACACTGACAGAACCACATAATTATAACATATAGTTACAGCAGTGCAAAGCAATACCATAATTTGATGAAGAACAAACCAGGGGCACAGTAAATAAAGTCTCAAAAGTCCCCGAGTCGATTGACTCCCAAGTCCCCGATAGCAGGCAGCTAAAGGGAGAAACTCCCTGCCATAAACCTCCAGGCACCGTCAACTTGCCGATGCCTTGGAAGCAGCCGACCACAGCCGACATTGAGTCCATCCATCCGAAAACTCCAAACTTCCGACCAGCCTCTCCGATACAGCCTCCCGAGTGCCTTCGATCTCGCCCCGGCTGCTGAAACACGCAAAGCCGAGGATTTCAGGGCCTTCTGCTCTGGAGATTCGGGTTACCACACAGTAGCAACGGCAGCGAAGCAGGCATTTCAGAAGTTTTCCAGATGTTCCTCCGTACTCTCACCTCTGTCTCCATCAAATCAGAATTGTGCACGGTCCCCTACTTGACAAATAACAGACACCACCACGGAAGCTGCAGTCGCACCTCCATCTTCTCCTCTTTTATATGATATATTATTTTATGTATACACAGTAATTTGTGGAGTAACAAGCACACAAATAGGCCTACCCTGTACATCAGTGGAGCACCAATACAGTGCAGCAGCAGCAGAGGAACGCGGAGTCGGTGTTGGTTACATCTCGGAAGAGGGACCAGGCTGTGTGTGTGGTCCTCCTCTAACTTTGGCTTCTTCTTCAAGTAGGCATCAAGATTTGACTGCCTCTTCTTAAGTTTCTTCTTATAAAGCAGTTCTCAGTATCAGGAAATCACGTCGAGAACTC